>NW_017671787.1:89001-89911 GCF_001879085.1 Nicotiana attenuata
AGGGACGGGGGGTGGGGGGAGGTTAGGGGGGTAGGGTAGGGTAGACGAAAGTAAAAAGTAAAGTAAAAAACGAAGTAAAAGTTAGTAAAAGTTAGTAAAACGTAAAAAAAAAAGTTAAAGGTAAAAAAGTTAGTTTTTAGCGAGGGGAGGGGGGGAGGGGTAGTAGGGTGGAATGGTAACGGAAAAACTGAAATTTAAAAAAAAAATCGTTTTTTTGAAAAGGGGGTGGAGTGGGTTGGTGAGGGTGAGAAGGGTTGAGAAGGAGCTTTGGAAAATGTTTTCCCTCCTCCAATTGGAGGAAAATGAATTGATAAGGAAAATATTTTCCAAAACATTTAAGCCAACCAAACATGAGAAAATTGGAAAACATTTTCCAGAAAATGTTTTCCTTCATACCAAACACACCCTTAAACAAGAAACTTTTAATTATCAAATGCATTCAACTCCTCCACGAATTAACATCATGTAACCAAAAATTTGGAGTTCTTATTTTGCTTGTTTCTATTTTTTGTTCACAAAAACTTCAGTGATTACATAGAAAATATTACAGACTAAGCTTTTAAGGCAATTTATTATGTGATTGAACTCATAAGATTCATTACCCGTTTAACTTTTACAATTATAAAGCCTCAAATTGGAAGTTACTCAAGTATGAGAGACTAGTAGTTCTCCCAAAAATAATCATATTATCCACCGGTTTACCCGCTTTTTATCCGTATTAAATATGGGTCGGTTCGGATAATTTATTCATTACCCGTTTTCGACCCCACCCACCCGCTTGTCACTCCTAGCAGAAATAAACAGAGGGTGTCGGTTAGAGGTAGAACTTGCCAAGCATGATTAGCACAAAGAAGTTTGCATGATTGAGTTTAACATTACTCAGTATGTGATCTTATATTTTTTTGGGGGG
>NW_017671787.1:89931-113892 GCF_001879085.1 Nicotiana attenuata
GGGGGGGAAGGGAGAGAGGAGGGGAGGGGACTCTAATTTCCATGAAATTTGGCTTACCAAACTATAAATATGACTAAAGAATTGGCAAGGAAGTTGACATATTTGAAAATTGGAAAGGAAAGCCAAAGTCCTACATACAATCAAAGGTAGAAGAGATTGAAAATGAAACATAGCTGAAGTTTCAATTGATGCCTGAAAATTGCATCAAAGACTAAAGGAACAAACTAATCAAAACTGAATATGTTTCAGTCACTTAATCAACTGTTACAGTACAAAAGGATTCCCCCATCCCATTGACAATTTATACACTAACCACTGCTTCTAAAGTGGTATCATTCATTACAGTAACAAAATGATAACGCGAGCTAACGAATTTCCTATCTAATAATCTGCCAGCTAAGATAAATAAATATAACATGAAAGAAAATCAGATGTTATATCTTTGAACCATTTCTAGCAGTCAATTCTTTTAAAGTAGAAAACTATAACAATAGATATCATCCTTTGGTTCACTTACTTCACTTCCTGTACAGTTTCGGTCGTAGGAAAGGACTATGTCTATGAATGAAAGCAGCAGCTATGGCAAAGGACTGCAATGCTGATAGCGTGGAATGAAAATGGATGTAATACAAACCATCGTGGATGTTCGCCATTTTCATGACTGGTGCACTTTGTTTTGAACCCTACGAAATCGACAAGAAAGAAAAGATTAGCTACTGACATCTCGATGATCCACTTATTTAAATGCACAGTTGCTTGATGAGTGACGTAGAGAATAAAAACTTTTAATAGGATTGCAAGACAGCTTTAGCAGAAACTAGAAATGAGAGTGAAGAGGAATTATTAATGTGCATATGCCAAAGGTGAAAGGGCTGACCTGTATATAGAGATCAAAAGTTTGACATTCTCCAGATGTAGTTTGTGATGAAGCTTCAGCTCCAGTTTTTAGCACTGTGAGGGGGCATCCGACGTCCCAGCCTCCACAATCACAGTGCCCACCGGAGCTCCATCGTTCCAACAGGCTTGACGGACCAGCATTTCTGCTTCTGGGTCCACCATGAAAACCAGAAGGAATGATAACATCCATACTTGTCGAGCACTCAGTGGTACCACGTGTACAACTTTCCATTGGCGTCGCAGGAGTTGCATTTTTGCTTCCAGACGGGGGTTTCTTGAGAAACTTCAAACCCCAGCCACCAGTCTCTGCCTCCTTAGAGCTGTCATAAATACAATCTCTCATAACAATGGCAGCCAACTCAAAATTTGGAGGAATTTGTTGATCTAAAAGAGCATTGCCGCATGAATAATAATCATCATACATATTTACGGATGGCATCCAACAAGAATCTTCAAGAATGGCACTTGTTCCCCCGAACTTGGATAAGCTTCTCTGCTTATAAGACTGACTAGTTCTGAACACATCTGTTACTTTTTTTGCCAATCTTTTGTTTTTCCTGAGGACATGACTTGTTTGTATCTCATCCATATATTCATCCATGGAACCAAACACAACAAATCGAGTCTCCATAATCTCTGACTTGGTTGAGCTGAGTGTAACTGAAGTTGACACCGTCATTTTACCTACAAGATGTGATTCTCTTTCAGAGAAGGCACGTTCCTTTTTACCTCCTTGTCGTGAATGAAATATGTAAACATAATCCAGAAACTTATCATCAGGTGAGTCAATCTTCAGCAAATCAGCCGTATAAACATCCTTTGTACCATCTATGGAAAAGACATAATGTGGCAAACCATTTTTCCATCTCCTCTGGAGCATTCCTTGAGAAATAGGGGCAGCTGCCGAAAGAAAAGATTGGTCTGAGCATGTCGAAGTTGTACTAGACACAGAAAGAACCCTTCTGTGATATTCCGGAACCGTCATCTCCTTCTGTAGCTTCTCCGATGAACTGACACTAAAACCACCGGGAGAGCTCATGAAATCAGAAAACACTGCTTCTTCACTATCATGTATATTTTCCTTCCCAGAATCAACAGTACAGTTTACGGAACCCAATTGGGTAAGTAAAGGACTGTTTAAAATGTTCAGCATACTCTTACTACCAGTTATTGCACCTAGAATCCACTCTCCAGAAGAATCAGCGACATAGCTCTCAGCCCCCACAGCTTGAGGACATTCAATCGCCAGATTGCCATTAGCGCAGATATTTTCATTTCTAATCTCTCTTGAAACTAGACTCTTTGATAAATTTTGCATTTTTGAAGAGAAATTGCATGTGTCTACACTTAAGGAATGGATATGTATCAATTCAAGGCAGCGAAGGAAATATCTTTCATCGAAACTTATTATATGCTTCGGAAGCTTATTTTGTAAGCCAAGAGAACTATGAAAGAACAATTTCTGAGTGCAATTTCCAGAAAAATGTGGATTTCCAAGTCTAAGTAGGTGGTGTGGTTCCGACTCTTTTATTGACAAACTATTTTTCTCTGCTTGTTCTTCCTTGTTCACAAAGTGCAATAAACCTTCTTTATTAGAAGGTTTGTCCATGATTCGGTTTTCCATATTCCACCTCCGAGATGGTTAAACATTAGAAGGCAGATAAAAGAACTTTATTCTTTCACCTTGCACTGTGTAAATAACGTTATACAAACAAACCAAAATCCACCAGCTTTTGTAACACACCGATTCGGATTCCGGGAAATTTTCTGAAATCAAATGGAACAAAAAAAAAGACATGAATCAGAAGAAAGAAGCTTTGTCAATTGTTTACTCCAAAGATTAAAGCTTGATCATATAATGAGCTACAACCCTGTATACAAAATAAAAATCTGACTTTGTAACAACTGCAATAGAGAAAAAGATCATATCTTTGGCAGAAACAAATGAGTTCTGAGATTTCAATAACAGAAATCTATACCATAGAGATATTAGAACTTCTAGAAAAATCTAGGGGTGTAAGTTCTTTGCTCTTCCCAATAGCTGGAAGAGACAAACAATTAGTGCAAAAGAATATTTAGGCATGAACCAAAAGAAACAACCTGGTGCACGAAGCATCCGTATTTATGCAGGGTCCAGGGAAGGGCCGCACCCCAAGGGGGTGTGATGTAGGCAGCCTACCTGATGCAAGTATCAGCGGCTGATTCCACGGCTCAAACACATGACCTATAGGTCACACGGAGACAACTTTAACGTTGCTCCAAGGCTCCCCTTCAACCAGAAGAAACAATCTTTACCAAGAATTACTCCAAAGATTGAAACTTGATCAAATAATGAGTTACAACACACTGTATAAAATCTTGTGGTGCATTTTCTTTGCTACTCCCAATAGCTGGGAGAGACACAAACAGTGAAACAAACAGAAAGATTAAAGAAGAATAAACAGTGTTATATTTCTCATAGGGCTCAAAGCAGATCCTAATTGCAATTTCAAGAACCAAAAAAGCCAGTATAAACAATTGCAATAATTGCTAGACAAATTGCAAAAAAATGCAAACATAAAAACATGTCCAACCAAACAGTCCAACAAATAGTAAGCAAAAGTACAAAACATCAGAAGTAAAAAATCAAAGCTTAACATCCAACTGACCTCCAAAAAATTGAAACCCCACTTCAAATTCACCACCAAGATCAAAGCTTTTGTTCCAATCTTGTTCAGAAACAGCTAACACCCAATAAAGAAAACTTAATTGCCAGTCAATTTCAAGCCAACTCACAAAAATGATAAACTGCAACTAAAACAAAGATAAGATTGCAACATTAGTCCCTCAAAAGTCAATTTTAAAACAGGAGTAGAGAAAGGAAAAAAGCAAGAAAGTTTGGCTAATAAAGAAAATATATGTACTAATTACTTACTCTTACCAAGTATAGCACATGGAACAAAGCTCCACCACCACTTTCATTTCCAACTACAAATACTAACTGTTTTTAGACAAACCATAGTTCTAGAAGAAGAAGCCAAATTAAACACATAAATATGAAGAAAAGGTAAAAATATAAGTTAAAACAAACGCGTAAGCCACGTTCATTATATTTTATTTTTTGGAAAAATTAGGCAAATATAGTGTATAGATCACTATCTGGAAAAATAATAAGGTGGGGTCCAAGATTTGCTGAAATCTTGCATTTTCAAGGTCCAATCTATGGAGTAACCCCCAGTACCCCACTACCCCCACATGTATACATACAGAAAATATGTATGTATAGGTGGAGAGAGAGTGTAAAGAGAGAAAAAGGCAACAAAGAAAAGTGTTAGCTGGTCCGCACAATAGATCAGTCAGTGCTGGACTATTTGGCAACTTGCCACTATATTATGTCATGGCAATAACAAATTTTTCCCAAAAAAAAGAAAAACCAATTTCCAACCCCACCCCCTCTTGTTCTTTGGATTTTTTTTATATAAAAAAAATGAAAGAAATAATGTGGAATATTGCTTGACAAAATAAATATTCGATTTGGCCAAGAAGAACAGGTCATTTCTTGCTGGAATTAATAAATTCACGAGACAAAATTTTGGGATAATTTGGACCAAGAAAAGAAATTCATTATGCCAGAATTAAGTTCACCAAAGAAATTATAGTGACTAAACCCTCATGACTCAGGAGCCACCAAATAATTTTGTGTTGCATGCTCAAGATAAATAAATAAAAATATTCATTTTATTTTTTAAAATTCGAAGATGAGATTGTTCGCTCAATTTAATTCTAATTAGAACATGTGGGGCGTGGTTTTATACGGTGGATAAGCAAAAATAATTTTGGAATAAAAATATAGTACCGTCTTATTTATTGTTGGTCCTGGGATAAGTATTCAGGATTAAAAATAGTATCGGGATAACTTATACCTGTCAGATGGTGGATAATAAGTTATCCCCGGATAAAGCAGTAAAATTGACAATCCCAAGAGTAATACAACATAACAAACAGTCAATAGGAAATAATACTAGGATAACTAATCATTATCGGGACATGACCCTTGATAGAAAGGTGTAGAGGTCGAGCATTAGGATTGAAGGTTAGTAAGTAGTCAAGCGTTTTTCTCCTTCGTACCGGGTTTAGGATTAGTTTGATAGTGTATTAACTTAGACCGATAGTAGTACATGTTGTTTTCATACTAGTTTTCCGCTCTGGTTCTACTATCTTGCCATTATTACTGGATATTGCTATTGCTTTTTTCATCTATTTTGTTAGTTCTTAGGTTGCTGGTAATATCTTTCTGGCCTTTGTTGTTATTACTGTTCTATTGTTTCTTTTTATCTTATCTCTCTGCCCCCCAGAGTAGGGATAATGTCTGCATACACACTATCCTACCCAAACTCCATTGAAATTATACAGGATTGTTATTGTATAACTAATTTCAACATAATTAATCCAGCATAACTGATTTTCAAATCAAACGAACCTTAAGTATTCAAGTTTCATTGTCACGGTTTTAGAAAATAAAATGTTTAAGTGTAAGAGGACATGTTGAAAACAAAAAATAAGTAAATAAAAGTATTTACTCTTTAACAATTTTAATTATTAAATAAAATGATTCACACAATTACTAATGCTACTAAGGTAACCACCAAAATGCAAGAAAACAAAAAGGACTCTATAAAAAAAACATATATACCTAACAACCTTGAATCTTGATACCTTTACCCATGACTTTTGTCCAAACATGTGACTTATGTAATCTTGTATAGATATTATTAATAGAATATTGTTGACTTAGATCGCGTAGGAGGTAGGACAAAAGTTTTGGAGGTGTTATGTTTCAATCATGTTTTTGAAATTAATGTTTATAGATATTGGAAATGTTCTTTTGTGAAATTAATGTTTGGTGGTAGATTTGTCTGTGAAATTATTAAAACATTGTCATGTTGTAAATTATTAAATATTGTCATGTTGTAGCTATTTTTTTATTATCTTATTGTTTATTTATTTTCTCTGCGGCTCGAAAAGCTAAATAGAGTTGAAACTTGGTGGTGAATTTGGATAAAAAAAGTAATTAAAACATAAGATATAAAAGAAAGAAAGGGGAAAAATTATCTTTTTCTTAAAAAGTGTTTAGATAAAATAGAATAATACTTAAATGGCCTTTTGAAGTTAGAATTAGAGTGTTGCAACAATTGACTTTTTAGATACTTCTAAAGAGGAAACTGTTTCAACCTAACTAGACCTGCGATATATTCCACATATGACATACCTATGCTAGAAATTTAAACTTCATGATGAGAGATTACAAATAGTTATGAAATGAAGAAAAAAAGATTATCTCGTTGAAATTGTGAACTCTATTATAATGTTTGGTTAGAATGACAAGGTTATGATGTGTAAAATTTTGACTACATTGAACAAAGTGAACTGCTTAAGAGGGTGTTTGGCTAAGCTTATAAGCTGGTCAAAGTGGCTTATAAGCACTTTTTGGCTTATCTACGCGTTTGGTAAAATTAAAAGTGCTCATAACTTAAGTGCTTATAAGCCAAGCCAAAAGCCATAAGTTGGTCCCCAAACTTTTCAAATTTCAGCTTATAAGCACTTTAGGTTTGACCAAAATATTTACTATTCTATCTCTAAAACACTTCTTTTTAAAACAAAACTCTTTGTATACTCAGTTCTTCAATTGCTTATTATTAATTTCAGCACTTTTATCCAAACACGTAACTGCTTATTTTTTAAATCAACTTCAGCACTTTAAAGTGCTTTTCAGCACCTAATGCTTATCAGCTATTCTAAATCAGCTAACCCAAACGGGTTCTAAGTCCATTTTCTTAAGCTTCAAATGATATCAAAAGTCGCGCGTATTTCAAAGAAAAATAATTTTACAATGTTTGGAACTCATATATAAATTGTTACTAGTATTATTTATCAAAATTGTGCTTCAAGAACAAATAATTCGCCACCATGCTACCTAGATATGAAGTCACACGCAAAATTACAATTAAAATACGGGCAGTTCGTTGCACGAAGTATTTCGTATTCACGTACGATTCGGGGAAGGATCGCACTCCAAGAGGTGTAATGTGTGCAGCATACATTAATACAAACATCAGTGGCTGATTCATAACAACCATCACAACTATACATTCGAATATACCGTCATCTTCTAGGTAAAACAATTTATATTCATAACGAAAAAAAGTTTTTTGGAGTGACAAGTTATTCAAGCGATAATAGAAGATATAAAAATAAAATTTTCTATTAGAAAGTATAGTCATAAGGGGTTAAACTTGTTCATGTATTATCCGAAATTGAGTAACTTTACCTTTTATTAAACTTTTGATCTAATATTACTTAACTGAATTCCAAGTTGAGGATAATTTTAAAATATGATCATTAATAAATTTGAATACATGGATATGCTAGAATTCATTAATAACAATGGCAACTATGAGACGACTTGCTAACAACGAATGTATGAATAGACCTAGAATGTAATGCAAGACAAAATTGAGCAATTTCGGATGGTACCTGATCAAGTTTAGCCTTATTTTTCTGATATTGGACTTGTAACTCGATCGATACTATTTATATTCCCTGCTATTGCTATAAATTAGAAACATTGACAACTATAGTCAAACATCTTTATTATAGTTTCGATTGTTCCGATAATTTTTAGCTGCTATAGCGAAATGATATTACAAAAAATATATTTTATAATATAAGATGAAAAATTAGTTCCGAAGAAAAAACTTGGTCATCATAGTGAATTGCTGTTATAGAGAATAACTGTTATAGAGAGATTAGACTATATTTTAATATTAAATTGTATATACCATACTTATTGTTAGGTTAAACTAGCCCAAATACATTCTTAACACGTTGAGACATTGTCCGTTTTGGGCCAAGCCCGCATGGTTTTTCCCACAAACCAAAAGGTCTCACACCATTAAGAGATCCCTACACCTTATATGTAGACTCCTAATCTTTTCAGCTACCAATGTGGGACTTTGTTCGCACACCAACAATCTTCCCCCTCAACTAAGTTTCACGTGGCTCACTACCACAATTCACATGTCTATTTCCGAGATTCACTAAGTGTCACCCACATTGTTAGAGTATTATAGCAACCGAAGCCCGCAACTAGCTTCTTCTTGTGTGCGTGTCCCCAAACCGAGTCTCGCACCATCACTTTGCCATCTTCATACTCGTCCCGCTGAACTTGGACGATGATACCAGTTGTTGGGCTAAATTAGCCCAAATACACTTTTAACATGGTGTATATTGTCCGATTTGGGCCAAACCCCTGCGGTTTTTTCCAAAATGCCTCACACCATTAAGAGATCCATATACCTTATATGTAGACTCCCAATCTTTTCCGATACCAATATGAAACTTTATGCGCACATCAACATTTATCGTATTTAATTATTCACAGTGCGGAGTCCAAAACAGAAAACATTCTTTCTGTTATGCATTAACACCTAGACAACTCTTAAGATGGTGCTTCCACATGGTAATCCATTAATTCACTTAATGGAGTGAAGAATATGTTGCTTTCTACTGAAATGACTTCATTGCTCTCTTGTAATTGTGCGGTTTGCAAAAATTTCGACTTTGCAAATGATGAATTGATCCATTTATAACACTCTGTTTCTCATATGCCTTGTCTCAAGTGGGGTTTAAGCATTTGTTATAAGTGTCATTCGAACTTAAAGTTTGAAGTGATAAAAGTGAACAAAAGACGTTAATGCAAGAATAGAAGACTATTATTTTGGTAATGAAGTTATTAAGTGGGCGTTTGGACATAAGAATTGTAAAATTTCGAAAAAAAATTTAATTTTTTTTTTTAAAAGTGAAAATGATATTTAAAAATTGAAGTTATGTTTGGACATGAATATAATTTTGGGCTGTTTTTAAATTTTTGCGAGTGATCTTAGTGAAAATTTTGAAAAATAACTTTTTGGAGTTTTTAAAATTTTCGAAAAATTTCAAAATCCATCTTCAAGTGAAAATTTGAAATTTTATGGCCAAACACTGATTTTTTTAAAAAGTGAAAAGAGTTTCATGGCCAAACAGGCTCTTAGTTTTTCGCCAGAATTTCTTTACTGTTTGAGATAGTCATAAATGCGTGTCTCGTAATATATGAGCTCAATAGAAACTTGATATTGTTATATGGTAGTGAATGTTGAGCTGCTAAAGTCCAACATATTTACAAGATAAGTGTTAAAGAGATATGGATTTTAAGATGAATATACGGTCATACAAGATTAGACAATATTAAAAATGACAGCATAGGCCAAAAGGTGCAATTAGCCCGTATGGAGGATAAAATGATGGAAAGCCGCTTGAGATAGTTTGGTCATATCATACGTTACCCTATAGATACACCAGTTCACATGTATGAAACTATGCTGAATGAATGTATCCAAAGAGGACGAGGTAGACCTAAAATCACATAGAAAGAAATTGTCTTGAAAGATCTACAAACTCTTAGATCTCAATGTAGATTTAACTAAAGATAAGGCATAATGGAGAATTTTTTTTATATATGTGATGTTGCCCTAAATCGCACACGCAAGCATATGCGATCAATCAAGTAATAAAGAGTGAGTAGAGTATCGTTCCCGCGAGTAGTTGTGATCAATTATCAACTAAATCAAGCAAATTCTAATTTATCGGGTCAAGAACAATTTCAAGGTGATTTTTGTTTGAAGAATTCTACTAACTAAAGTTACGATTAAAAGAAGAACTAATTAACTAGCACACTAAGCGCGAAAGGTTGAATTCAGTGAGAAATAATATTCTAGGGTGATGATTGGATAACAATCCTGTTGAATTCTTCAATCAACTTGACTTATCAATTTATCGCGGTTATTAACCTGCAAGGACAAGAATACTCGTAGAAATTTGACAACTTCTACTCGCTTATTAAATTTATTAAACCCTATATTACTATGAGTATCCGAGGGTCTTTCGGAAACAGTCTCTCTACTCCTTCGGGGTAGGGATAAGGTCTGCGTACACACTACCCTCCCCAGACCCCACTAGTGGGATTTTACTAGGTCGTTGTTGTTGTTGTATATTACTATGAGATTAGAGATAAAAAGAACGCATTAATAATCTCTTGCACAATTGGCTAAGCACGACAAATAGATATATTTCTATCCGTATTCGCAAATCAATTCCCCAGTGATTAGGTTCAAGATCACACTTTATTCAAATTCTATTGCAATCAAGAATTACCTCTTTTAAGTTCAACTCAAGATTCATTATAATAGTATTTCATTGTTAGCTAGATAGTAATATAATTAGGTCGGGATATGAATAAACAACCCAATATAATAAATTAAATCATCAAATCAATCTTTGAATATTAACACTCATGTAAAACCATAAACCCGGAATAAATGAGTTTAGCCACACATAGTCATGGTAGCAATCTTAATTAATTATCAAGAAAAATCAGTAATAAAAGGGAAAAAGAAGAATTCAAGAATTTCATGGTTTCCAAACTCTATTATAGCTTTTCTCTGCTTCCAAGTGTGTTCTTGCCTCCTCAAAGTCTTCTCCCAGTTCAAAAAGTGGCTAACTACTCCCTCCGGTTCACAATAAGTGTCCAATTTGCTTTTAGCACGCCCATTAAGAAAATACTAAATTCTATACAAAAATACCTACTATGACTAAACTACCCCTAATTAAACATTTAATGTGAGGAGTAAGAAAACTTTTTTGGGATATGTACATAGGAGTTATTTTGTAAAAACAAATTGAATTATTTCTTGATTACATAATTGGACACTTATTTTGAACCAAAATGAAAAAGCAAATTGGACATTTATTGTGAACCGGAGGGAGTATTATTTCTATATTTAGGGTTCAGTTGGGATTGGCTTCTCCTAATTCGGGTTAGAGAAACTGATTTTTTTTTCCTGCTCCGGTCCCGGTCTGGCGAAGCGAACCTCGCTTCGATATCCCAGATTTCTTCCTTCAGCTTTTCTTTCGCCAGTTTTGCTCCTATTTGATCCTTTTCCGCGCGAGTTTATTCCTACACATAAGAAACACGTAATGAGCATATTTTTACTTCAAAAGTAGTGTGAACTCCCGCGATTTACAAGAATTAATACACAAATACACTTAAAACATGTACTTTTCACCCTTTATCAATGAGGTAGACCTAAAATCACATAGAAAGAAGTTGTCTCGAAAGATCTACAAACTCTTACATCTCAACGTAGATTCAACTAAAAATAAGCCATAATGGAGATTTTTTTATTTTTTTTATATACATATATGTGATATCTACTATTAGTTGGGAGTAGATTCTTGTCAGATAACTTTTCAAAATAATTATTATTACCATACTTATATATTGTTAACACATTTTCACTATATTTTATTTGTTTAAAATACTAGTGGGAAAAGTTTGTATTTAAAGCCTCTATTATTTTTTTCTGCTTTGAAGTCCGACTAATCTGGATTTGTGTTGTAAAGTTTTACTTTATGGGTAAAATATTTTCTATCAAATACGATTTTATATCTAAGGCTCGAACCGAAATATATCTAATTTAAAATGAAAAGAATATTTGTTATTTCACCGCCAACTTTTGATGGTGTTCTAAAGCCACTATTAGACCATTATAAAGTGAGGAAATCTCGGCAAATATGTGGACAGTACAACAACGTATTTTCATTAAAATATTTACTATATAGTATATCTCTGCACCATCTTTCAAATTTGAAATTCAAATTCATAAAATGGACAAGAATCCAAAATATGCTCCAATAATTGTGACACTAGAAGATGCATATTATTTCTTTATAAAAACAGCACGCCATGGATTCAGAATTTATAAGTTCAAATGGAAGACATAAATACAAAATGAACACTCAATCTTCTCAAATAATTGAAACACACTGTATAAAATCTGCTTTTCTTTTCAGAATGTACAAAGTCAAATTAACCTCCCGCTTTGTATTGGGTGATACCCTTTTTTGCTTGAGCCCGACCGGGTTGGGTCCGGTCCGGAGCAAGTTGGGGCCATCGAACCCGACCTGGATGCAAGGTAGAGCGACGGCCACGTCTACAACCGAGGTCGAGTCATTTCGAGACCGTTACAGAGCTCGAAAGGAGTCACCACCGGATGGAGAAACACACAAGGTCGGAAGCCGGACTCGTAAAGGATAATCAAGCGTCGCCGGATATCTCGCCCAAACGTGATTTTCTCAACCACTTCAGGCCATTAAGGCGTAATTACAGGGATCCACGATGTAATCAATTTACCTACCTTATTTTTACCCTTAATCAGAATGTATAAAAGGAGGGAAGCACAATTGTTCTAGGCAATACTATATTCTGCGATTATTTACTTTAACAGCAATTGTTGAGTCTTTATCTTTATTTTCCTCAACCTAAAAACCTTTTGTATCTTTTAGTTCACGGATCCTTAAAACCCCATATAAATTCAATTGTTATCCGGATTCGAGGGTAAACACTCATAAAGTTTCTACTGGAGGAGGGTGTTTTATCCTATACCCGTACAATTGAAACAGGTATATTTCGCGAGATGAAGGAGACAAATGCTTATGTTGCACTGGATTTTGAACAGGAGATTGAGAAGGCAAAAAATTTCCCAAAATCAGTTGAGAAGAGCTATGAGCTTCCTGATGGAGAAGTCATTAATATTTGTGCTGGGAGGTTCCGTTGCCCTGAAGTCCTCTTCCAGCCTTCATTAGTTGGAAAGGAAGAGATAGGAATTCATGAAAAAATCTACAACTCAATCATGATATGTGATGTCGATATTAGGAAAGATTTATTTTCAAATATTGTGATTAGTGGTGGCTCAACTATGTTTCCCGGCATAGCAGATCGTATGAGTAAGGAAATTACTGCTCTCTCTCCAAGCGACACAAAGATCAAAGTTGTTGCACCCTATTGGGAATCTAAAACAACATGTAATTTGAATAAATGCCAATACGATTTGAAAATTCTATACAGGGCCAAAGCATTTTTAATCCATTTTGGTAAGAGAAAGTGACTGTTGATTGCGACCTTTTTTTCTTGACAGAAAAGCAAGACAATGGATTATTAACCGCAAAATTATTCTACAAAATGTCAACAAAATGCAAGCTCCAGTTTCCAAACTGCCCGACCTAGAGACTGTTGACACCGGCTTTGCGTTTCAGAACCATTCTCAGTTCTAACAAAATCGTTTGTTCTAATATCCGATTTTGTTATTTACATGCGTAGAACATAATCGTTTTGTTTGGCAGGATTATGAAATATGTTTCTGTTGGCTCAAGTGAAGTTTGTTTTGATGATTAACAAAGTAACTCAAGCATGAAGCAGGTCCATACACAGTATACACAGACACGGGTAGATTCAAGCACAAGCCATGCACGTGAAGGGGATAAGATTAAGTGGTTATATGTGATATCTCCTGATCGAAAATATTGCATAAATGATAAGGAGAAGGACTCCTTACTCGAGAGAACTATATCCTAGATAAGGAGGAGTTAGAAGTTGAAGATAACTAGAACTTTTTCACCATGGAAGAGTATAGCATTAGAACTCTAGTTAATCTTATTCTACTAACTCTATATATTTTAGGATGTTCTCATTTTACAGGTACGCACAAACGGTGAAGTTAAACATGAGTTGAAAGCAAAATAGCAAGGCATTTTGCAAGCAATTCTTGTGTGATTCAAGTGTCTGAACCTGAAGCTACATGAACCAGATAGAAGAACCAGTTCCAAGTGTCTGTCTTTTATTCTAGTTTCATTGTAGTAGGTATTTCAAATTGTACCTTTCTGCTTTATCTATAAGCAATTGTACTAGGTACTCTGAGTGTTGTATTCAAGTTAGAGTTAACTTGAAGTTGTCGCAATAGTTAGAGGTTGGTTGCCACAAGGGGATTAAAGGTAATCCTTAAGTTTATAAAGAGTTTTGTAAATACTCTTTTTGCTCAGTGATTTAGTGAAGTGTTGAAAAAAATCCCACTGAGTAGTAGGTCGTGATTTTTTTTAATCTTTTGATCCGGGTATTTTCCATGTAAAAATAATTGTGTTATATACTTTTCGCAATTATTATTCCCCAACAGTACTATAAGGAACACATAGAAGAACCTGGTCCTTTTATAATTTGTGCACGCGAAAAATTAGACACCACACAAATCATCCCTCCCCCCTTTTGTGTGGTATTGAAGTGTAAAACACCAATTGGTATCAGAGCAGGTTATCCTTGAAAAGGCTAACACCTTAGGAGAAGATCAAGATGAGTGCACCGCCTGGAAATTGAGAAGGGCAATCCACTACTAGGCCACCACTCTTTAATGGCCAGTACCACTCTTGGTGAAAAAACAGGATGAGAGATCACATTATAGGAGATGACTATGAGCTGTTGGACATTGTCATCGGTGGTCCCTTGGCTACCTTGAAGAAAAATGTTGAAGGAGTAGATGCGCCAAAGACAAGAGTGGATTGCACTGATGAGGACTTGAAGAGATGGGAGAAGAATGCTAAAGCCACGAAATGGCTTGTTTGTGTACTTGGTCTAGGTGAGTACACCAGAATCCAAAGTTGTACCACTGCTAAGCAAATTTTGGAGACAATGCAAGTGGCTCATGAAGGCACACCTCAGGTGAAGAGATCCAGAAGAACTCTATTGTATTCTTAGTATGAGAATTTGCTATGAAGGAAGGAGAAACCATTCAAGAAATGTACACAAGGCTCACTACACTAACAAATGAGCTATAATCTCTTGGGAGGATTATTCCTGAAGAAGATAGAGTCGAGAAGATACTGACTAGGGTTTTGCCTATCACTTGGGAGAGAAAAATCACTGTCATCCAGAAATCAAAGAATATTGCCAGTCTCTTGCTAGATGAATTAATTGAAAATCTCATTGCCTATGAACTTAGGAGACAAACCATGAAAATGGATGTACCTAAGAAGGAAAGGAGTTTGGCACTCAGAATCACTGAAGGTTCTGATTTGGAAGATGATGAAATGGCTATGATCACCAAGGACTTCAAGAATTACCTGAGGAGAGGAAAGGGTTCTTCTAGAAGTGGAAGCTATAGCAAGTCAAAAGCTCCTGAGAAGCAAACCAATGATGGCTACTACAAGTGTGAAAAGACTGATCACCACATCAAAAACTGTCATTTGTGGAAAACTGAATGGAAAAAGGAAAGAGCTGAATAAAGGAACATGAAGAAGGAATAGGTTCAACCAAAGAAAACCAACAACAAAGGATCAACCAAGGCTATGGTCGGTGCTTGGGGAGAAAGTTCAGATGAAAGCTCATATGATGATGATGAGGATTAACAAACACTTACGGCCATTGGAGAATCTGATGAAGAAACTGAGATAGGTGTCCTTCTTCTCAAAGACAAGATTAAATTGTTGTCTAAAGAAAGGTTATCTGAGTTACTACTAAAACTAATTGATGAATCTGAGGATGTAAACAACGAAAAGGAACAGCTGTCTAAAGAATGTGTGATTTTGAAGGCTAAATGCAAAAACCTGGAACTTAGGGTTAGTGAAACTGTAAGTGAAAATACTGTATTGAAGAATCAGGTTCATGCACTTGACTCAATTGTCCTAGAACTTAGATTTGAAAATCTAAAATTGAAACTAGGAACAGGCAAAAATACAGCTGATCATACACAACTCACCTTAGAAGAAAATGTAGGAAAAATGAAGGATGAGTTGCACAAGAGAGAAGAGCACCTCAAGTATGGAACACTTTTTTGGCGCATGTCTTGTGCCGTAGGCACCAAAAAGGAAAATTATGTGGCCTTGTCTACTGTTGAAGCTGAGTATGTTGCTGCTGCCTCATGTTGTACTCAATTGTGTGGATCAAACAACAATTATTTTGGAATTGATGTAGGTTGTATCCCCATCTCTTGTGATGACACCAGCGCAATTAGTATGACCAAGAACCCGGTTTATCACAAAAGAACTAAGCACTTAGATGTTAGGCATCACTTTTTGAGGGACAACTATGAAAAGAGTTTGAATTTTATGCTACTGACAAGCAAATAGCTGGCATCTTCACAAAAGCTCTAAGTAAAGATCACTTTGAAAGGAACATGTTAGAATTGGGGATGATTAAGATCACCTAAAAGGAACTAGTTCTAACTCAAAAATTGGTTAGAAAGTCTATGAATTTTGTACATAATAAGATTAGATTTTTCTCAGTCTCATACTTTTATCAGTATACTCCTGTGCCATGTACTAAAATGTCTCATTAATCTCTAATGATATTATCTTTATTTTCTTGGAAAATTCAGACATACACAAGAGATTTCTCAATGAAGAAACTGGTTCATCAAGATTACATGGTACATACTCTCCACTCTGCATATCTTGGAATAATTATATTTGGATTATGATCAAAAGGAGAGTTCAATTTAATCCTAACCTCCTTGAACTTATCCGTTACGAAATGAACTGGTTTCATCCAAATAGAGTCCCAAAAAATAATAAGTGCCTAGATTCTAGGGAGAGTCTTCAACGTCTCTTCAAACTGACTCCCAGTTTGATTAGACTCCCGAGCTTCTCAAAAAGCTATCATTACCAATCAAATTATCCCTCCTTTAAATTGATTTGGCCTTACCCATTCTTCATTCTAAACTTTCCTACCGTCAAAAATTTCGTTCAATCTTCTCTCATCTTTTCTAAACACTCATCCAAACACAGCATTGGCAAACCCTTCTGAGAATCCCTCATCACCACCCAAGAAAACTACACCCACACCATCTATCACACCTTCAACCACACCCACCTCTAAGAAAGAAAGGTTCAAGATGATTGCTTGCAAGGTTGTCGCTGGAGGAGAACAAATCAAGAAAATTAATGAGTAGTTAAAAGCAAGTCGGGAAGAAAAACCCCAGAAATCTGAACAATCATTCAAGTTTGCAACTAAGGGGGAAGAAACAGTTTCATCTGAAACAGAGTAGGTAACACCTGGCCCTAAAGTTATATCTGAAGTAATCTCTAAGGTTGCTGCAAATCTGGAAGATAGATTTGTTCTGGTAGGAACTATGGCTGGGGTAGAAACCACTGAGTCTGGAAAAATTCATCGTAAAAATAAAAAGATAAAAAAAAGGAAAATGAGGGTGATCGAGGTGATGTGAGGGTAATGGGAAAAGGAGTGGCTTAATCTTCACCCACTCCTGTTGGTTTGACTGAAGAAACAGGAGCAATGGTAGTATCAAGTGAGGAATCTGCTGGAGAAGAAGAAAGTGTGAGAGAAAAAAAGGGAAGTGGGTCTGGAGAAGCTGCTGAAGGGTTGGTTAGATTTGGGAAGAATGTTCAAGAACCTATCCCATCAGGGCAGGAACCCCTCGAAGATCTACTGAAACACATTTTTGACAGCTATAATCCAAAAAGAAAGAAGAGTTCAAGAGTTAAAATCCCTGGAACTGCTAGGGCAAACAAGAAGAGAAAGGCTGCCTCTTCTATCCCTGTAGAGACTCCTCCAAAAAGAGGAAGAGCTACAAGGAGTCAGAAAAAGTAGAGTGAGGTTGAATTTGAGAAAAGAAGAAGGTAATTGAGCCTGTTGAGGCAGTTGAAATTGAGGAGATGGACCTGTTCCTTCATGATGAAGAGCAGGCATAAGAGGTAGAGGTTGTGAATGCAAAAGCAAAGAAAATCAAGACTTTCAAAAAGAAGTCTCCTTCGAAGACAAAGTCTGCAGAACCTTCTACCTTGGCAAAAAGAACCAGGTCTACCTTGAAGTCTAGAAAAGTGAAAGTAGAAGAAGAAGAAGAAGAAGAAGAAGAAGAAGAAGAAGAAGAAGAAGAAAAAGAAGAAGAAGAAGGTTAAGTTTGGGAAACGAACCATCTTGGAGGAGGAAGGCATGATGATGCTGTTGGAAAAGTTACAACTGCAGGGTTGGAAGGACATGGTCCTACAGATATATGGAAAGCTTGCCAGAACTAAGATTGTCGAGTTCATGGCAAATTGTGAGATAAAAAATGACAGAGTCACCATTGTGGTAAAGGGGGTGACTGTGAGTTTTGATGACAAAGAGTTGGGAGAAATTCTGGGAGTACCTGCTGAAGGGTACAATGACTATAAAAAATTAAAATGGTCAAGCCTAGAAAACCTCCCCACATCACTTGCCACAACAAGGAAGTTTGGTGACAATGAAGAAGAGCTTCAGCCTAAGGCTATATACAAAAGTGAGATGAAGCCACCCCACAAAGTGTTGTTCGAATTGCTTAACAAGATTGTGCTGCCCAGGCAGGAAAGAAGGCACATTGCCACATTCATGGACCTAGTCCTTATGAAATGTCTGGACAGGCGAAGGAAAATCAATTGGCCTGGGTTTATCATCCAGCTTTTTTATAGGGTTCTTATTGGCACCAAAACTCATACCATACCCTATGGTTTCATTCTCACGGTTGTACTTGCACACTTCAAGGTACCCATCATAGTTGGTACAAACAAGGATCACTTTAGGGCGAACACTTTGACTGCATGTGACTATGAAGTCCACACCACATCCAAGAAGGTACCTGTAAACAACAAAGTGCGAGCTTTGGTGCAAGAAAGTGGGACTAAGGATGCTGAAATTGAGATGCTGAAGAAGAGGCTGGCTGAAGTAGAAATTGAGAGGGAAGCTCTTAGGGCTGAGCTTGCAACGAAGAAGGAGAAGAATGATGGAATTCTTCATGATATGCTGAAGTTACTTCAGACCAGAAACCAAGAACATGGCCCTTCTCAACCTTGAAACTTTCCTAGCCTAGTTAGACAAACCTGTGACACGGATAGGATTTCTTGTTGTTCTTTTTGCTCATGATCCAGTATTTATATTTTTCTTTATGCTTTGTAGATGACTAGTATCAATGACAGTCAACTATTTTTGTGCTCTAACTATTTGTTGATGATTCTTAAATGGCTAATATCATTAGATTGATAAATGATGCTTGATTCCATGATTGCATTTGAAGTAGCCCAAGTGGCCATGAGTAATATCTATTAAAATTTGGTTATCTAACGTAATTATGCACCTTTTCGATGGTACCAAAAGGGGGAAGATAGGTTGTACTATTACTTTGGACTGTGATATTTATAACCTAATGAACCTGGTCATTGATAATTAGTGACTTTCAAATGAAAAGTGTTATAACATTGTATTGATGTTGAGCTGAGTTGAAATAGGGTTTATGCTTATGAAAAACATAGAGTTTGTCATCACAAAAGGGGGAATTTGTTTGCCCAAGTGAAGTTTGTTTTGATGATTAACAAAGGAACTCAAGAATGAACCAGGTCCATACATAGTATACACAGACACTGGCAGATTCAAGCACAAGCCATGCACATGAAGGAGATAAGATTAAGTGGTTATATCTGATATCTCTTGATCACAAAGGTTGTATAAATGATAAGGAGAAGGGCTCCTTATTCGAGAGAACTCTATCCTAGATAAGGGGAGGAGTTACACGTTAAAGATAACTAGAACTCTTTCACCATGGAAGAGTATAGCATTAGAACTCTAGTTAATCTTATTCTACTAACTCTATATATTTCAGGATGTTCTCATTTTAGATGTACGCACAAACGCTGAAGTTAAACCTGAGTTGAGAGCAAAATAGCAAGGCATTTTCCAAGCAATTCTTGTGTGATTCAAGTGTGCGAACCTGGAGCAACATGAACCAGATAGAAGCACCAGTTCCAAGTGTCTGTCTCTTATTCTTGTTTCATTGTAGTAGGTATGTCAAATTGTACCTTTTAGCTTTATCTAGAAGCAATTGTACTAGGTACTCTGAGTGTTGTATTCAAGTTAGAATTAACTTGAAGTTGTCGCAACAGCTAGAGGCTGGTTGCCACAAGGGGATTAGAGTTAATCCTTAGGTTTATAAAGAGTTTTGTAAATGCTGTTTTGGCTCAGCGATTTAGTGAAGTGGTGGGAAAAATCCTGTTGAGTAGTAGGTCGTGGTTTTATTCACCTTTTGAGCCGGGTGTTTATCACGTAAAAATACTTGTGTTCATTACTTTCCGTATTTATTATTCTGCAACAGTACTATAAGGAACAAATAGAAGAACTAGGTCCTTCTATAATCAGTGCACACGAAAAATTGCACACCACGCAAATTACCCCTCTCCCTTGTGGGTATTGAAATATAAAATATCATTTGGTAGCTGAGTAGGTTATCCTTGAAAAGTCTTACACCTTTGGAGAAGATCAAGATGAGTGCACCGCCTGGAAACTGGAAGGGCAATCCATTAGTAGGCCACCACTCTTTAATGGCCAGTACTACTCTTGGTGGAAAAACATGATGAGAGAACACATTATAGGAGAGGACTATGAGCTACGGGACATTGTCACCAATGGATCAATGGCTACCTTGAAGAAAAATGCTGAAGGAGTAGATGTGCTAAAGACAAGAGCGGATTGCACTGCTGAGGACTTGAGAAATTGGAGAAGAATGCTAAAGCCAAGAAATGGCTTATTTGTTTACTTGGGCCAGATGAGTACAGCAGAATCCAAAGTTGTACCACTGCTAAGCAAATTTGGGATATATTGCAAGTGGATCACGCCCCAAAATCAAGGAGTGCGACCAGCGCTCAACCGAGTAAACCTGACTGAGCAAGCCTGTTAGATTTCATTCTACCTTAATTCATTTTTAAATAAAGAGGGTATGTACTCCATTAATCATACTCTGAAAATATTTCATTAACAACTTCCGTTTCATTTCGATTAGCAGCTTCAACCATAATTTCCAAAATATTAAAATTTTATAGATATGATGAAAAATATGTTTGCCAAATACCAATATTTCTAATTCAATTCCCAATATCAAACACCACCCACAACCTGTCTATGGAGCCTCTAAGTAAACCTGGAGAGTAATACGAAAATAACGGCAACAAGGCTTCGTCTATACCTCAAAACACAAAGTACATGAGAAACAAAAGATATAGGACCCCGAAATGAAGTGGGGCTCACCCAGTCAGCTGAAAAGAGTATACCACTATCACTAATCGATGCAGCCTGTTGTAGAACCACCTGTATCGATTAAAGATACAACGCTCCCGACAAAAGGGATGTTCGTACCGTCGAATAGCACTAGTATGTATGACTAAGTACCCTCTCAAAAGAATGAACAATAATGCAAGTAAGGAAAATCATAATATCAGTTAAAGCATTGAAAATTTACCAAACATCAAAAAAGGGATAAGATAAGTTTTCAATTAAATTTCCACATTTTTAAGATGGTAAGTCTTGAGTAATAACATGCCACTATTCACCATTTCGATTTCAATTCCCAATACAGTTACCACCATATGTACGGTATGGCATCCAATCACAACCCGATCGGCTAGGCCATCTCATGTGAGACATCAACCGCAGTCACGATTTCAATTATAATTTCCTAATAGAGTCACCGCCATGTTTACGACATGGCATCCGATCACGACCCGATCGGCTAGGCCATCTCATAGGAGACATCAACCACGGTCACAATTTCAACTATAATTTCCAATAGAGTCACCACCATGTGTACGATATGGCGTTCGATCACGACAAAATCTGCTAGGCCATCTCATATGACACATCAACAACAATTACAATTTTTCCGATACAGTCACCACCATGTGTACGGCATGGTGTCCGATCACAACCCGATCGGCTAGGCCATCCCATAAGATACATCAACCACCATTATATTATTTCACTTGGCACGTTGGCCATGTTTCATGTTCCACACTTTCTCCTCTTTTGTTTGCAAGGATCATTATCAAATATCAACATATAGAATATTTGAGAAATCATATACCTCAAGTTCATTAGTAAGGGAAACTTTAAACACAAAGGATTCTTCCCAAAGAAGGGGACATACCAACCAGCAATAGAAACACACATCAAAATCATAAAATAGCCATACACCAATTATTCCTGAATGACTCTTTTTCAATCATGACAATGTACAATTTCAACACCGTAGTTGTAAGAACTCGGATCACATTGGACGTTGTTATAAGGAAAACATTATCTAAAATAGCCACTTAGGGGCATAAATTGAGTACAAAAGCCTTTAGGCCATTCTATTTTTTAAGTCATTTATGAACAATAAAGTCGAGGCTCATTTTATATTCTGTTTCACATTTTCTCATTTTATTGGCATCACTAGTCACAATTATAACTTACGTTCTTAGCACGTTGGCCACACTCTATTTTTCCAGTTCACTTAATTCATTTTCAAACATCTTTATAGATTAACAATAACAAGACATTAGATACACATATGAGCAATTAGGAGTCTTAAGCATATCGAGTTTTTCTCACCCAGTTGGTATACTGATTTTCATTTAAAACACGACTTAAAGCCATCCCATTTTAATAAGAAAACCATACTTTGAACATCTATTGATAGATCTTAAATATTCTTACCTTATGTTTTGATGATCTAACAAACTTTCTGACAAGAACCAGTTAGGGAACCTGATCTACCTTGGATTGCTGCAAACTCCAACGGACTCCAGTAAAAGATGAATTGCTACACTCATAGGAGCTAGGAACAAGACAAGGACATGATGCTCTTGTTGTTCCTATATAGCAGCACAAGTCATTTGGACACAGCTGGAACTGAAGTGACTGGCGGCACTGTTTCTGCCACACTACACCACACTGTCAGCCCACTCATTCTCTAACCAAACAAAGTATTCACATCATTTCAAGTGATGTGACCAAGATGTACCAAAGGGGTTTTTATACAAAACATCACTGAATGGTTTCAGTTTCATTCATTCATTCAAGCCTTTAGCAAAAACAGAAAAGATCATTTCTCAAGCTTGAAGAGCAAGGTTGAACGCTACTACGGACCAGTTCCAAAATGATTGATTATTGCTGTCCTAGTTGAGTTGTAACCTTGTTATTGCACTTACAATATCTCCTAAATTGCTTACTTAGAAGTTTACTGATTAGGAACTCTCTTGAAAATCCTCAGACTCGTTGAGTTTAGATTTTGGCTAGATTTAGTTATAAAGAAAAGTCTTTGTAATTGTAGTATTGCAAAGTGGCTTGTGGTGATAGCACCACAAGTTAGAAAAAGCCTTTGTAACTAGGATAGTCACAAAGTGGCTTGTGGTAAAGGTGCCACAAGTTAGTTTGAAGTCTTTACAATCAGAAGCATTGTAAAGTGGCTTGTAATAGGTAAGATTACAAGTTAGTGAAGTTAAAAGCCTACAGGGTAGGTCGTGGTTTTTTGATCCCCTTGTGTGGGATTTTTCCACGTAAAAATCCTCTGCCTCATTTACTTATTGCCTTACTAAGTTCTCTCAGTAAAAACTTGTAGAGGACCAGGTACTCTAAGATTTGGTGGACCCATACAAGCTAACAATTGGTATCAGAGCAGGTTCCTCCTATCAGGTTAACACCTAGTAAGGATCCTCATGACGACTCCACTAAATTTTGAAGAAGGTCAATCCATATACCACCCACCCAAGTTTGATGGAAAACACTATTGGTGGTGGAAAGC
Organism: Nicotiana attenuata; assembly: GCF_001879085.1. Taxonomy (NCBI): domain Eukaryota; kingdom Viridiplantae; phylum Streptophyta; class Magnoliopsida; order Solanales; family Solanaceae; genus Nicotiana; species Nicotiana attenuata. The sequence goes on from NW_017671787.1 coordinate 113,304, forward strand.
TAGAATGCATGATTTCATCATGGCCGAGGATTGCAAGCTTTGGGATGTTATCTGCGATGGTCCGTTTTTTCCAATCAAGGTACAAAATGAATTATCGTTTTCAACAAAAAGGACCACCGATGAATACACTGAAGCGGACAAAGAAGCGATGGAGAAGAATTTTCGTGCCAAGAAAATCCTGGTAGATGGATTGGAACCTAAAGAGTACGATAAAATCTCTACATGCGACACTGCTAAGGAAATATGGGAGGCTTTGCAAATAGCTTATGAGGGAACTATACAAGTAAAACTAGAAAAATCTGGCACTGATGATAGTTCTACGATGGCAGTTGAAGGTGGGGAGATTGGATATCACTCACCGCTTGCCTTGATGGCTCAATCAGACAATGATGAAGTCAATGGCAACAAAAAGGTAACCTTCAGGGATGTTTAGAGAAATCTGAAATCCTATTCTCCAAAAAAAACTCATGCGTTTAGCTGATGTTTTAATTACTGCCTATTGTAATCTTGCGAGGATAGGGATTCCTTGTTCTTAGAACTAGAAAAATCTGAACATATTAGAAAAGACTTAGTTGCTGCAATCACTGAT
>NW_017671787.1:113912-133955 GCF_001879085.1 Nicotiana attenuata
TGAATTGGAGGTAAAACTTAAATAAGATGTCAGAGGTAGGTGGGCCGAAAGTTATTCTTTTATTAAGCTTGCTAAATCGATTAACTTCAACATTGTAAAAAACTTACCCTTATTTATATATTTATTTATTTTATAGATCAAAATAATATTTAATAACTTTTACTTAAATCTTTTAAGTTGTATACTCAATGGTATGGAATATACGTACAATAATTTGTTGCTTTTTATTCATATTTTTATGAATTGACGTGATACACACGTGCAACACACGTACACTAAAACTAGTATATTAACAGATCAAAGAATCCAACGATTCAAAACGGATAGAGAGAATGAATATCAACGTTAATAATGACGGATAGACGGCTGGGATTGTTTGTGTTAGTGTGACAAGGATTGCGGACGTGGCGCATTTCAATTGGTTGAAAGTGGAAGATGAGGATTGCCAATTTAGCTAGTGTTTGGACTGCTGAACCGGACCAGGTATTTGGGCATTTTGGGCCACTCTTTGGGTCGGAAATGTCTGAAAGTTTGTTTTAAGGAAGGAAAATTAAGAGAAAACTATCCTCTATAACCCCTTAAAATTTTAATAGCCCATGTTTTTACCCACATACAGAAAATGGCCTTTGGACCCAATTTTTTGCAACTTATAGCCATTATCTATTTCCAATGCATTTATCTTCCCAAGAAAACATTTAATCCTAGCCTTTTTATCTTTCTTTCATTCTATCCAATGCACAGATTTTTTTCCCATTACCATTTTCATTCCTATCCTCTTTCTTTCTCTGTGTCTTCTTCGTCTTCCTTTTATCTTTTTTTGCTTATTTTTTTTCCAATTTCCTTCCCTTCTCTATCTCCCATTTCAAATCTATATTTTCTCTTTATTCTTTTTACTTCTCACTGGAAAAATTTGTTTGAGTACCTAGAAAAATCACAAATTTTTTAATTCAATTATTAAATTTACTCAATTTCGATGCATGATACAAGAGTGGCAGCAAATGCCGTATTTTTGTCACGACCCGATTCCCATACCCGGTCGTGATGGCGCCTCTCGTGAGGACAAGGCCAGCCAACTACCCCAAATCCTTTCACTAACAATTATTAAACATAAATGAATAGAAGATACAACTTAATGGCATTAGAAACTGTTAATTACTACCCGACCGGGGTGTCACAAGTCACGAGCATCTAAGGAAACCTTAACACAACTACAGGCCAATAAATATATACAAGTAAAATTTCTGGAATACAAAAGACAACATCCGGCCGCGAACGCTGGCGGTCACCTTGCCCAGCTACAATAACAGTACCTTTAATCCGCTAATAACCCGCTACCGGGTGAATGATACCTGTAACTGCACGCGAGGTGCAGGGAGTAAATTGAGTACTTCCAACTCAGTGAGTAATAAACATATATAATGGCTGAAAGTAAGAAATTCCGAAATGTTACAATATAAAGCTATAATCAGCGATTCATCACATAAAACGGTGGAACAACAACAATACCAGGACAAGTAAGACAAATAGGTATAAATGCATGAATGCAATGCAATGCACATGACCGCTGCGGCGTGCAGCCCGATCCATTTGGGTACCCGCGCTCACTGTAGGGGTTCAGACTCCGGAGGGGCTCCTACATCCCAAGCGCAATATCATCGTAACATTCGCTGCGGCGTACAACCTGATCCACACTCAGTCCAGGTATATATATGCATGCAAGCCAATCGGGCACAGTCAAATTATTCATTTTAGTTTCAATTATTAAGAATTTTAGAGCTAAGTGTTTAAACCTTTATTTATTTATTAACCATTTCGAGGCAGTGTCTAACTCAGGACTGATATCATGAAATATGCTAAGCATCATGGAAGCAGTGATAAGGATCCCTGAAGGATGCACATGATAGGCACAAAGCCCCAAACAATTCATAAACTCCAAGTAGGATAATTACCAAACAATTTCTAGTCAAGAACGCAGTACGAACATAATTCGGAACGGACTAGGTCACAATCCCCAGTCACAATCGACCCCGCACTCGTCATAGAGTACGTGTCTCGCCTCAATATAGCGTCACAATGTGATATACCGGGGTTTCAAACCCTCAGGTCATCATCTACATCTATTACTCACCTCTAGCCGGCCGAAGACTAGCTCGCAATGCCCTTTCCTCTCGAATCGACCATCGAGTTGTCCTTGATTCGGAGGAACATCGAGTTGATATAGCACCGATGCCTGCAAAGGAAAAGTCTAAAGAGTCAGTACTGGGTCACAGGCAAAATATTAGAAATAAAGGAGAAGCGAGTACCTTTTGAGCTGCGCCTGCTGGGGCTTCGTTAAAAGGCATTGTCCAATCTACGCTCGGTCGCAGCCCGGTCTTCCTCCGTCATCAGATGATGAAGATTAGCTGCAAACCCCGACCTTGGGGCCCCAAGAGCCCGGACGATCTTTGGGGATAGCAAAAGTTACTATCCTGGTTACAGTCCGGTCCAGGGCTCGGAGCTGGAAACCTTATCAAACAAGATTATTGACGGCCGAAGTCCACTTGATTCGGCCTGAAGGTCTTTCGGGGGATTTCGAGCCCGGAAGTGTTGGAGTGAGGGTAACTAATCAAAAAAGTCTCGAAGCTACCTCCCATCATCGGAATGTTCGTTCCGGCAGCTGCCCCCAAGTCGAGGAAGATGGGTACGTAACCGGCGGTGATCAGTACCCGGGATGCCCGCGCAGGGGCCGAGGGTGTTCACTAGCATTCCTCAACCCTCACGTCCTCGGGGAGGGCCTCAACTGGAGGACCACCGGCTCAGGGTCCGGTCGAATGGACCTGTGGCGGGACGAGCTCGGCTGCCCTCCTCATCGTTCATCCTCTTTGTCATCCTCTTTCCCTCGGAGGACAAGAGATTTGGCTTTGGGTTTGCGGGCGGCTCCTTTTTGTCCGCTTTAGTCTTCCTTTTTGAGGCTCGTCCGTACCGGACTCGACCGGGCCTTTTATTTTCTCCCGAACCGGAAGGGGGCATAGTATTGAAGACCTCATCTCCGCGTCCTTGGGCAAGCTGCCAAAACACGAGGGTTATGATGCATTCCCGATATACAGGAAAAAATGCGCTACCGGTCAAAAAGAGGCTTACCATGTTTTTCGCTCCACCGACCTTTGGAAGATTTCCTTCCAGTTTCGCTTCCGAATATGGCCGCTGGGCCACTATCTTTGGTTTACCAGCCGCCAGATCCTTGACGGGCGGCTTGGAGTTGGCTTTCACCGCTGACACAAGCAAAAGGGGGTTTCAGGAAGAAGTTGAGGAACACACGCTCTAAAAGATGAACAGTGGAGAAAATACTTACGTTTGAGGTTCCACCTCTTCGGAAATGGCATTGCATGGCGGAATTCAGGATCGGACGTCCTGATCCGGACAAACCTGCTTCATCCAGCCTCGATCTTTGTCTTTCATCGATGCTGGAGAATGGGGGTTTGCTAGCCCGGGCGGCCAGTTTTATTAATCCCCTCGAAATATTCGGGGCTGTATAGTCGAAGGAAGACTGGTCGAGGGTAAAGGGGAAATCGCCCTCACTCTCTCAACAAAAAAACCGAGAAGAGATATACGATCGCCAACATCGAGGGTTGGATCTGACCCTAAAGGTCACTCGTTACCGCGGCAGAACTCCATTATGATTGGTGTTCTAAGGGGCCTAGGTGAAGGGATATGTATTACACTAAGATATCCCTCAACGTGAGTCATAATCGAACTCGGTCACGGGAGGGCGACCAGGTCTTTCCCTTCCCATCTACATTCAGCCCTTTCACCGGTCTAGGCAACCGGAGTGTTAGACTAATTTATACTCCGATGCGGTTCGCCCGCGGCCCGGGGACCGATGATGGTTTTCAACCTGGAAGTCGCAGATTACCGAGCAACCAGTCGGTGTGGATGCTTTTCAAGTGGGGGGTTCTGGTGCATGTTCATCAGGATCTTACGGGGGCTCGCGGCCGATTCTTGGTCTTAGAGAGGAACGCTTTGTTGAAGTTTTTCGCATTTCTTAAAGCTTTACGAAGAGATGAAAAGAAATACAACCAACGCAGAATTTGAAGAAAGATGGATGTTTGAACCTTGGAAGGTCGTTTTATACTTTTTTCCATTGAGGCGGTTGGCACGAATCGCGAAGGGCCACAGACACGAAGCGACAGATAATTAAGAGAAGCATTAAATGCCTGCAGCAGCGTGGTTCAGAGCACTCGATGGCTTTTTCACCTGGCGTATGCCATACGTCACACGGCCATCACGTCCACCGGTTCATATCGTTTATTATCATTACTCTCTAATAACGAGGACTATCTGTATTGGTTGATGCCCTTTTTTGCTTGAGCCCGACCGGGTTGGGTCCGGTCCGAGCAAGTCGGCCCATCGAAACCTACCTGATGCAGGTAGAACGACGCCACGTCTTACCAACCGAGGTCGAGTCATTTCGAGACCGTTACAGGAGCTCGAAAAGGAGTCACCAAACCGGATGGAGAAACACACAAGGTCGGAAAGCCGGACCGTAACGGATAACCAAGCGTCGCCGAGTATCTCGCCCAAACGTGATTTTCTCAACCATTCAGGCCATTAAGGGCGTAATTACAGGGATCCACGATGTAATCAATTTACCTACCTTTATTTTACCCTTAATCAGAATGTATAAAAGGGGATCTCTCTAAATTCTTGTTGGGGGGAGCACAATTGTTCTAGGCAAACTAATTTTCTGGATTATTTACTTTAACAGCAATTGTTGAGTTCTTTATCTTATTTTTCCTTCAACCTAAAACCTTTTGTATCTTTTAGTTCACCGGATCCTTAACCCCATATAAATTTCAATTTTGTTATCCGGTATCGAGGGTAAACACTCATAAAGTTTCTACTGGAGGAGGGGTGTTTTATCCTATACCCGTACAATTGAAAAACAGGTATATTTCGCGAGATGAGGAGGACAAATGCTTATGTTCACTGGATTTGAACAGGAGATTGAGAAGGCAAAAAATTTCCCAAAATCAGTTGAGAAGAGCTATGAAGCTTCCTGATGGAGAAGTTCATTAATATTGATGCTGGGAGGTTCCGTTCTGCCCTGATGTCCTCTTCCAGCCTTCATTAGTTTGGAAAGGAAGAGATAGGAATTCAATGAAAAAATTTACAACTTCATCATGATATTTGATGTCCGATATTAGGAAAGATTTATTTTTCAAAATATTGTGATTAGTGGTGGCTAACTATGTTTCCCGGCATAGCAAGATCGTTATGAGTAAGGAAATTTACTGCTCTCTCTCCAAGCGACACAAAGGATCAAAGTTGTTGCACCCTATGGGAATCTAAAACAACATGTAATTTGAATAAATGCCAATTACGATTTGAAAAATTCTATACAGGGCCAAAGCATTTTAATCCATTTTTGTGTTAAGAGAAAGTTGACTAGTTGATGCGACCTTTTTTTCTTGACAGAAAAGAAGACAATGGATTATTTAACCGCAAAAATTATTCTTACAAAATGTTCAACAAAAGCAAGCTCCAGTTTCCAAACTGCCCGACCTAGAGACTGTTGACACCGGCTTTTGCGTTTTCAGAACCATTCTCAGTTCTAACAAAAAATCGTTTGTTTCTAATATCCGATTTTGTTTTATTTTACATGCGTAGAACATAATCGTTTTTGTTTGGCAGGATTTTATGATATGTTTTCTGTTGGCCTCAAGTGAAGTTTTTTTTGATGATTAACAAAGTAACTCAAGCATTGAGCAGGTCCATACACAGTATACACAGACACGGGATAGATTCAGCACAGCCTTGCACGTGAAGGGGATAAGATTAAGTTGGTTATATGTTGATATCTCCTGATCGAAATTTGCATAAGATAAGGAGAAGGACTCCTTACTTCGAGAGAACTATATTCCTAGATAAGGAGGAGTTAGAAGTTGAAGATAACTAGAAATTTTTCACCATGGAAGAGTATATAGCATTTTTAGAACTCTAGTTAATCTATTCTTACTAAACTCTATATATTTTTAGGATGTTTCCATTTTTTACAGGTACGCACAAAAACGGTGAAGTTAAAACATGAGTTGAAAGGCAAAATAGCAAGGCATTTTGCAAAGCAATCTTGGTGATCAAGTGTCTGAACCGAGCTACATGAACCAGATAGAAGAACCAGTTCCAAGTGTCTGTCTTTATTTCTAGTTTTCATTGTAGTAGGTATTTCAAAATTGTACCTTTCTGCTTTATCTATAAGAGCAATTGTACTAGGCTACTCTGAGTGTGTTATTCAAGTTAGAGTTAACTTTGAAGTTGTTCGCAATAGTTAGAGGGTTGGTTGCCACAAGGGGATTAAAGGTAATCCTTAAGTTATTAAAGGTTTTGAAATACTCTTTTTTGGCTCAGTGATTTAGTGAAGTGTTGAAAAATCCCACTGAAGTAGTAGGTCGTTGATTTTTTTTTAATCTTTTGATCCGGGTATTTTCCATTTGTAAAAATAATTGTGTTATATACTTTTCGCAATTATTATCATCCCAACAGTACTAAGGAACACATAGGAAGAACCTGGTCCTTTTTATAATTTGTGCACGCGAAAAATTTAGACACACACAAATCATCCCTCCCCCCCTTTTGTTGTGTATTGAAGTGTAAAACACAATTGTTGTATCAAGCAGGTTATCCTTGAAAAAGGCTAACACCTTTTAGGAGAAGATCAAGATTGAGTGCACCGCCTGGAAATTGAGAAGTGCAATCCACTACAGGCACCACTCTTTAATGGCCTAGTACCACTCTGGTGAAAAAACAGGATGAGAGATCACATTATAGGAGATTACTATGAGCTGTGGACCATTGTTCATCCGGTTGTCCCTTGGCTACCTTGAAGAAAAATGTTGAGGAGTAGATGCGCCAAAGACAAGAGTGGATTGCACTTGATGAGGACTTGAAGAGTGGAGAAATGCTAAATCCACGAAATGGCTTGTTTGTGTACTTGGTCTAGGTGAGTACACCAGAATCCAAAGTTTGTACCACTGCTTAAGCAATTTGGAGAACAATGCAGTGGCTCATTGAAGGCACACCTCAGGTGAGAGATCCAGAAAGAACTCTATTGTATTCTTAGTATTGAGAATTTGCTTGAAGGAAGGAGAAACCATTCAAGAAATGTACACAAGGCTCACACACTAACAAATAGCATATAATCTCTTGGGAGGATTATTCCTGGAAGAAGATAGAGCGAGAAGATACTAGACTAGGGTTTTGCCTATCACTTTGAGAAAAAATCACTGTCATCCAGAAAATCAAAGAATATTGCCAGTCTCTTTGGCTAGATGAATTAATTGAAAATCTCATTTGCCTATGAACTTAGGAGACAAACCGATGAAAATGGATGTACCTAGAAGGAAAGGAGTTTTGGCACTCAGAATCACTGAAGGTTTTCTTGATTTGGAAGATGATGAAATGGCTTATGATCACCAAGACTTCAGAATTTACCTGAGGAGAGGAAAGGGTTCTTCTAGAAGTGAAAGCTAAGCAGTCAAAAGCTCCTGAGAAGCAACCAATGATGGCTACTTACAAGCTGTTGAAAAGACTGATCACCACATCAAAACTGTCATTTGTGGATAACTGATGCGAAAAAGGAAAAGAGCTGAATAAAGGAAACATGAGGAAGGATAGGTTTCAACCAAGGAAAAAAACCAAACAACAAAGGATTCAACCAAGGCTATGGTCGCGTGCTTTGGGGAAGGAAAGTTCAGAATGAAAGCTCATATGATGATGATGAGGATTATACAAACTTACGGCCATTGGAGATTGATGAAGAAACTTGAGATAGTGTCCTTCTTCTCAAAGACAAGATTAAATTGTTGTCTAAAAAAGAAAGGTTATCTGAGTTACTACTAAAACAAATTGATGTAATCTGAGGGATGTTAAACAACGAAAAGGAACAGCTGTCTTAAAAGAATGTTTGATTTTTGAAGGCTAATGGCAAAACCTGGACTTAGGGTTAGTGAAACTGTAAGTGAAATACTGTATTTGGAAGAATCATGTCATTGCATTGACTTCAATTGCCTAGAATTGATTTGAAATTCTAAAATTGAAACTAGGACAGGCAAAAAATACAGCTGGATCATACACAACTCACCTTAGAAGAAAATGTAGGAAAATGAAGGATTGAGTTGCCACAAGGAGAAGAGCACCTCAAGTTATGGAACACTTTTTGGCGCATTGTCTTTTGTGCCGTAGGCCACCAAAAAGGAAAATTATGTGGCCTGTCTTACTGTGAAGCTTGAGATATGTTGCTGCTGCCTCATGTTGACTCAATTGTGTGGATTCAAAACAACAATTATTTGGGAATTGATGTTAGGTTGTATCCCTCTCTTTGTGATTTGACACCACGCAATTTAGTATGACCAAGAACCCGGTTTTATCACAAAAAGAACTAGCACTTTTTAGATGTAAGGCATCACTTTTTGAGGGACAACTATGAAAAGAGTTTGATATTTTTATGGGCTTACTGACAAGCAAATAGCTGGCATCTTTCACAAAAGCTCTTAAGTAAAGAATCACTTTAAAGGAAAACATGTTAGAATGGGGATGATTAAGATCACCTAAAAGGAACTATTCTTAACTCAAAAAATTGGGTTAGAAAGTTCTATGAATTTTGTACATAATAAGATTAGATTTTTTCTCAGTCTCATACTTTTATCAGTATTACTCCTGTGCCATGTACTAAAATGTCTCATTAATTCTCTAATGATATTATCTTTATTTCTTGGAAAATTTCATAACATTTACACAATGAGATTTCTTCAATGAAGAAACTGGTTTCATTCAAGATTACATGGTACATGACTCTCACTTCTGCATTATCTTGAATAATATTATATTTTGGATTATTGATCCAAAAGGAAGAGTTCAATTTAATCCTAGACCTCCTTGAAACTTATCCGTTACGAAAAATGAACTGGTTTCATTCCATAATAGTCCCAAAAAAATAATAAGTGCCTAAGATTCTAGGGAGAGTCTTCAACGGTTCTCTTTCAAACTGAACTCCACCAGTTTTGATTAGATCCGAGCTCTCAAAAAAGCTATCATTACCAATTTCAAATTATCCCTCCTTTAAATTTTGATTTGGGCCCTTACCCATTTTCTTCATTCTAAACTTTTCCTTACCGTGCAAAAATTTTCGTTAATCTTCTCTCATCTTTCTTAAACACTCATCCAAACCCCAGCATTGGGCAAACCCCTTCTGGAATCCCTCATCACCACCCAAGAAAAACTACACCCACACCATTCTATTCACACCTTTCAACCACAACCCACCTCTAGAAAGAAAGGTGTCAAGATGATTGCTTGCAAGGCGTTGTCGCTTGCGAGGAAAGAACAAATCAAGAAAATTAATGAGTAGTAAAAGCAAGTCGGGAAGGAAAAAACCCCAGGAAACTGAACAATCATTCAAGTTTCAACTAAAGGGGGAAGAAACAGTTTCATCTGAAACAGAGTAGGTAAACACCTGGCCCTAAAGTTATATCTTGAAGTAATCTCTAAGGTTGCCTGCAAATCTGGAAAATAGATTTGTCTTGGTAGGAACTATGGCTTGGGGTAGAAAACCACTGAGTCGGGAAAATTCATCGTTAAAAATAAAAAAATAAAAAAAAGGAAAAATGAGGTGATCGAGGTGATGTGAGGTAATGGGAAAAGGAGTGGCTTAATCTTCACCCCACTCCTTTTGGTTTGACTGAAGAAACAGGAGCAATGGTAGTAATCAAGTTGAGGAATCTGCTGGAGAAGAGAAAGTTGTGAAGAGAAAAAAAGGGAATGGGTCTGGAGAAGCTTGCTGAAGGTTTTTGGTTAGATTGGGAATGAATGTCAAGAGAACCTTATCCCATCAGGGCAGGAACCCCTCCGAGATCTACTGAAAACACATTTTTTGACAAGCTAATAATCCAAAAAGAAAGAAAGAGTTCAATAGTATAAATCCCTGGGAAAACTGCTAGCAAACAAGAAGAGAAAGGCTAGCCTTTCTATTCCCTGTAGAGACTCCTCCAAAAAAGAGGAAGAGCTACAAGAGTCAGAAAAAGTAGAGTGAGGTTGAAATTTGAAGAAAAGAAAGAAGGTAATTAGCCTGTTTGAGGCAGTTGAAATTGAGGAGATGGGACCTGTTCCTTCATGATGAAGAGCAAGGCATAAGAGGTAGAGGTTGTGAATGGCAAAAGCAAAGAAAATCAAGACCTTCAAAAAGAAGTCTCCTTCGAAGCAAAGTCTGCAGACCTTCTACCTTGGCAAAAAAAACCAGGTCTACCTTGAGTCTAGAAAAGTTTTGAAAGTGAAGGGGAAAAAAAAAAGAAGAAAAAAAAAAAAAAAAAGAAGAGAGAAAAAAATAAAGAAAGAGAAAAAAAAAAAGAAGAAAAAAAGAAAAAAAGAGGAAAAAAGAAAGAAGAAAGAAAAAATAAAAAAAGAAGAGAGAAAAAGAGAAAGAAGAAGACAGAAGAAGGAAAGAAGAAGAAAAGAAAAGAAGAAGAAGAAGGTTAAGTTGGGAAAACGAAACCATCTTGGAGGAGGAAGGCATGATATGCTGTTTGGAAAAGTTACAACTTGCAAGGGTTGGAAGCGGACATGTGTCCTAACAGATATATGGAAAGCTTTGCCAGAACTAGATTTGTCGAGTTCATGCAAATTGTGAGATAAAAATGACAGAGTCACCATTGTGGTAAAGGGGGTGACTGTGAGTTTTGATGACAAAGAGTTGGAAGAAATTCTGGTGGAGTACCTGCTGAAGGGTTACAATGACTATAAAAAATTAAAATTGGTCAAGCTAGAAAACCTCCCCACATACTTGCGCCACAACAAGGGAAGTTTGGTTGACAATGAAGAAGTAGCTTCAGCCTAGGCTAATATACAAAAGTGAGTTGAGCCACCCCACAAAAGTGTTTTGTTCGAATTGCTTAAACAAGATTTGTTGCTTGCCAGGCAGGAAAGAAGGCACAATTGCCACATTTTTCATGGACCTAGTCCTTATGAAATGTCTGGACAGGCGAAGGAAAATCAATTGGCCTGAGGTTTATCATCCAGCTTTTTTATTTAGGTTCATTTAGCACCAAAACTCTATACCATACCTTATGGTTTCATTCTCACGGTTTGTACTTGCACTACTCAAATGGTTACCCATCATTAGTTTGGTACAAACAAGATCACTTTAGGAGCGAACACCTTTGGACTGCATGACTATGAATTCCACACACATCCAAGAAGTTACTGTAAAAACAACAAAGTGCGAGGCTTTTGGTGCAACGAAAGTGGGACTTAAGGATTGCTGAAATTGAGATGCTGGAAGGAAGAGGCTTGGCTGAAAGTAAGAAATTTGAGAGGAAGCTCTTTAGGGCTAGCTTGCAACGAAGAAGGAGAAGAATGATGGATTCTTCCATGATATGCTTGAAGTTACTTTCAGACAGAACCAAGAACATGGCCCTTCTCAACCTTGAACTTTCCTAGCCTAGTTAGACAAACCTGTGACACGATAGGATTTCTTGTTGTTTCTTTTTTGCTTCATGATTCCAGTATTTATATTTTTTTCTTTTATGCTTTTGTAGATGACTAGTATCAATGACAGTTCAAAACTATTTTGTGCTCTAACTATTTTTTATGATTCTTAAATGGCTAATATCATTTAGATTGATAAATGATGCTTGATTCCATTTGATTGCCATTTGAAAGTAGCCCAAGTGCGCCATGAGTTAATTATCTATAAAATTTTGGTTAATCTAACGTTAATTTTGCACCTTTTTCGATTGGTTACCAAAAGGGGGGAAGATAGGTTTGTACTTATTTACTTTGGACTGTGATATTTATAACCTAATAAACCTGGCTCATTTGATAATTAGTGAACTTTCAAATGAAAAAGTGTTCTAACATTGTATTGCATGTTGAGCTGAGTTGAAATAGGGTTTATGCTTATGAAAAAACATTAGAGTTTGTTCATCACAAAAGGGGGAATTTGTTTGCCCAAGTGAAGTTTTTGTTTTGATGATTAACAAAGGAAACTCCAAGAATGACCAGTCCATACTAGTATTAACACAGACACTGGCAGATTCAAGCCAAGCCATTGCACCATGAAGGAGATTAAATTAAAGTGTTATATCTTGATTAATCTCTTTGATCACCAAAGGTTGTATAATGATAAGGAGAAGGGCTCCTTATCGATGAGAACTCTATTCCTAGATAAAGGGGAGGGTTACACGTTAAAGATAAACTAGGAACTCTTTCACCATGGAAGAGTATAGGCATTTAGAACCTCTAGTTAATCTTAATTCTACTAACTCTATTTATATTTCAGGATGTTTCTATTTAGATGTACGCACCAAACGCTGAAGTTTAAACCTGATGTTGAGAGCAAAATAGCAAGGCATTTTCCAAGCATTCTTGTGTGATTCAAGTTGTATGCGAACCTGGAGCAACATGAACCAGATTAGAAGCACCAGTTCCAAGTGTCTGTCTCTTATTCTTGTTTCATTGTTAGTAGGTTTATGTCAAATTGTACCTTTTAGCTATCTAGAAGCAATTGTACTTAGGTACTCTGAGTGTTGTATTCAAGTTAGAATTTAACTTGAAGCTGTTCGCAAAGTAGAGGCTGGTTTGCCACAAGGGGATTTAGAGTTAATCCTTTAGGTTATAAAAAGAGTTTTTGTTAAATGCCTGTTTTTGGCTCAGCGATTTAGTTGTGAAGTGGTGGGAAAAATCCTTTGGTAGTAGTGTCGTGGGTTTTATTCACCTTTTGAGCCGGGGTGTTTATCACGTAAAAATTATTGATGTTTCATTACTTACTTTCCGTATTTATTATTCTGCAACATGTACTATAAGGGAACAAATTAGAAGAACTATGGTCCTTCTATAATCCAGTGCACACGAAAATATTGCAAACCACGCAAATACCCCTCTCCTTGTGGAGTATTGAAATATATAAAATACATTTGGTACTGAGTAGGTTATCCTTTTGAAAGTCTTAACACCTTTGGAGAAGATCAAGATGAGTGCACCGCCTGGAAACTGGAAGGGCAATCCATTAGTAGGCCACCACTCTTTTAATTGGCCAGTACTACTCTTGCGTGGAAAAAACATTGATGATGAGAACACATTATAGGGAGAGGACTATGAGCTACGGGGACATTGTCCACCAATGGATCAATTGGGCGCTACCTTGAAGAAAAAATTGCTGAGGAAAGGGAGTAGATTGTGCTAACTAGATGTCAAAGACAGAGCGGATTGCACTGCTTGAGACTTTGAGAATTGGGAGAAGAATTATGCTAAAGCCAAGAAATGGTTATTTGTTTACTTGGGCCAGATGAGTACAGCAAGGAATCCAAAGTTTTGTACCACTTGCTAAGCAAATTTGGGGGGTGGATATATATTGGGCAAAAAAAGGTGGATTCCCACGCCGCCCAAAATCAAAGGATGTGCGGACCAGCGCTCATACGAGTTAAACCTGAACTGAGCAAGCCTGTTAGATTTCTTCTACCTTAATTCATTTTTAAATAAAGAGGGTATGTACTCCATTTAATCATACTCTTGAAAATATTTCATTAACAACTTCCGTTTCCATTTCGATTAGCAGCTTCAACCATAATTTCCAAAATATTAAAATTTTATAGGATTATTGATGAAAAATATGTTTGCCAAATACCAATATTTCTAATTTCAATTCCCAATATCAAAAACACCACCCACAACCTGTCTATGGAGCCTCTAAGTAAACCTGGAGAGTAATATCGAAAATAACGGCAACAAGGCTTCGTCTATACCTCAAAACACAAAAGTTACATTGAAGAAACAAAAGATATGAGGACCCGAAATGACAGGTGGGGCTTCACCCAGTCAGCTAAAAAGAGTATTACCACATCACTAATCGATGCAGGCCTGTTGTAGAAACCACACTGTATCGATTAAAGATTACAACGCTCCCCGACAAAGGGATGTCGTACCGTCGAATTAGCCACTAGTATTGTATACTAAGTACCCTCTCAAAGAATGAACAATAAATGAAGTAAGGAAAATCAAATATCAGTTTTAAAGGCATTGAAAATTTACCAAACATCAAAAAAGGGATAGGATAAGTTTTCATTAAATTTCTCACATTTTTTAAGATTGGTAAGTCTTGAGTATTAAACATGCCACTTTTTCACCATTCGATTTCAATTTCCCGAAACAGTTTACCACCATATTGTACGGGTATGGCATCCAATTCACAAACCGATCGGCTAGGCCATCTCATGTGAGACATCAACCGCAAGGTCACGATTTTCAATTATATTTCCTAATAGAGGTCACCGCCATGTTTTACGACATTGCGATCGATCACGACCCGATCGCCTGGCCATCTCATAGGAGGACATTTAACCCACGGTGCACAATTTCAAACTATAATTTCCAATAGAGTCACCACCATGATGACGATATGGCGTTCGGATCACGACAAAATACTGCTAGGCCATCTCATATGACACATCAACAACACATTACAAATTTTTCGATACAGTCACCCACCATTGTGTACGGCATCATGGTGTCGATCACAAACCCGATCGGCTAGGGCCATCCCATTAAGATACATTCAACCACCATTATATTATTTCACTTGGCACGTGGCCATGTTTCATGTTCCACACTTTCTCCTCTTTTTTTGCAAGGATCATTATCAAATATCAACATATAGAATATTTGAGAAATTCATATACCTCAAGTTCATTAGTAAGGGAAAACTTTTAAACACAAAGGATTCTTCCCAAAGAAGGGACATTACCAACCAGCAATAGGAAACACACATTCAAAATCATAAAATAGCCATACTACCAAATTATTCCTTGAATTGACTGCTTTTTTCAATCATGAACAATGTACAATTTTCAACACCGTGTAGTTGTAAGAACTCGGATCACATTTGGACGTTGTTATAAGGAAAACCATATTCTAATAGCCACTTAGGGGGCATAATATTGAGTACAAAAGCCTTTAGGCCATTCTATTTTTTAAGTTCATTTATGACAATAAAGCGAGGCTTCATTTTATATCTGTTTCACATTTCTTCATTTTAATTAGGCATCACTAGTCACAATTATAAACTTACGTTCTTAGCACTTGGCCACACTCTATTTTTCCAGTTCACTTAATTCATTTCAAAACATCTTTATAGATTAACAATAACAAGACATTAAGATACACATTATGAGCAATTAGGAGTCTAAAGCATATCGGTTTTTCTCACCCAGTTGGGTATACTATTGTTCATTTAAAAACACGACTTAAAGCCATCCCATTTTAATAAAAAACCATACTTTTAACATCTATTTGATAGATCTTTAAATATTCTTACCTTATGTTTTGATTGAACATCTAACAAACTTTCTTGACAAGAACCAGTTATGGGAACCTGATCTACCTTGGATTGCTGCAAACTCCAACGGGAAACTCAGTAAAAGATGATTGCTACACTCATAGGAGCTAGGAAACAAGACAAGGGACATGATGCTCTTGTTGTTTTCCTATATAGCACACAAGTCATTTTGGACACAGCTGGGAACTGAAGTGACTGGCGGGCACTGTCTTGCCACACTACACACCACATGTCAGCCCACTCAATTTCTCAACCAAACAAAGTATTCACATTTTCAAGTGATGGTGACCAAAGATGTACCAAAGGGGTTTCTTATACAAAACATCACTGAATGCGTTTTCAGTTTTCATTCATTCATTCAAGCCTTTAGCAAAAACAGAAAATATTTCTCAAGCTTGAAGAGCAAGGTTGAACGGCTATACGGACCAGTTCCAAATGTATTGATTATTGCTGTCCTAGTAGTTGTAACCTTTATTGCACTTACATATTTCCTAAATTGCTTACTTAGAAGTTTACTGATTAGGAACTCTCTTGAAAATCCTCAGACCGTTGATTTAGATTTTGGCTAGATTTAGTTTATAAAGAAGAAGTCTTTGTAATTGTAGTATTGCCAAAGTGGCTTGTGGTGATAGGCACCAACAAGTTAGAAAAAGCCTTTTGTAACTAGGATAGTCACAAATGGCTTTTGGGTAAAGTGCCACAAGTTTTAGTGAAGTTCTTTACAATCAGAAGCATTGTAAAGTGCGCTTGTAATATGGTAAGATTACAAGTTAGTTGAAGTTAAAAAGGCCTACAGGGTTAAGGGGTTTCGTGGTTTTTTTGATTCCCCTTTGGGGGATTTTTGCCACGTAAAAATCCGCTGCTCATTTTTACTTATTGCCTTTACTAAGTTCTCTCAGTAAAAAACCTTGAGAGGAACCAAGGTACTCTTAGATTTGGTTGGACCCATACAAGCTAACAATTGGTATCAGAGCAGTTCTTACCTTAGGTTCATGTGTGTAAACAACCCTAGTAAGGATCCTCATGAACGACTCACCTAAATTTTGAAGAAGGCAAATCCATATACCACCCACCCAAGTTTGATGGGAAAACTATTGGTTGGTTGGAAAGCTAGAATGCTGATTTTTCATCATGGCCGAGGATTGCAAGCTTTGTGGATGTTATCTGCGATGCGTCCGTTTTTTTCCAATCAAGGTACAAAATGAATTTATCGTTTTCAACAAAAAGGACCACCGATGAATACACTGAGCGGACAAAGAAGCGATTGAGAAGAAATTTTGTCCGGCCAAGAATCCTGGTAGATGGATTGGAACCTAAAGAGTACGTATAAATATCTCTACATGCGACCCACTTGCTTAAGGAAATTATGGGAGGGCTTTTGCAAATTGCTTTGAGGGAAACTATACAAGTAAAACTAGAAAAATCTTGCACTGATGTAGTTCTACGAGGCAGTTGAAGGTCGGGAGATTGGATATCACTCACCGCTTGCCTTGATGGCTCCAATCAGACAATGATGAAGTCCATGGCAACAAAAAGTGTAACCTTCAGGGATGTTAGAGAAATCTTGCAAATCCTATTCTCCAAAAAAAACTTCATGCGTTAGCCTGATGTTTTTATTACTGCCTATTGTAATCTTGCGGAGGATAGGATTCTTGGTTCTTAGAACTAGAAAAAATCTGACATATTAGAAAAGACTTTTTAGTTGCTGCAATCACTGATCAATCGAAAGCCATTTGAAATTCTTAGAAAAGAAAAGAGTTGATCTCTTGGCAGAAACTTCTTGGACCAGAGGGATAACCAAATAGCAAAGCTTTTGACTGAGTTCAAAAACTGAAAGCCTCTGAAAGAGAAAATGAGATAGTGATTAAAGAATATTCTGGCCTGAAGATGAGGTGAAGGCCTTGAAGATGGTAGGATGAGTGCTGAAATTGAAGGAAAATCGAGCTCTCCAAGTCAATTTTATAGAAAAAAGTAATGAATGATCTTGAAAATTCTCTTAAGTGGACCTGGTCCGTAGAAAGCTACCACAACCTTGCTTCACCTAATGTCAGTGAAAAAGGGCGCACAACAGGGTTCCCACGGAAGAAAGATCCTTACAACCCTCACAGTAAGAAGCCACTACATCTAATAACTGGCCTCGTACCCAATGTTGGAAACACTGGGCACTCCATGGAAAAGATTGTCCAGTGCAAGAATCAGTCAGTGCCAAGAGATTAAAGTGGCTTGCTGAAACTGTGACACAAAAGAGGGACCAGGTTCACTCACAGAAAACGCACTTTACCGTTGCATGGACTAAGAGATCTTTATTCATCCTCTTTGGTTACTACAAGACCCAAACTTATTTTGGGTTGCTCCTAAGACTAACTCCTAATTTTCTTGTGCAGGGAACAGTGAAGGGAAGTGTCAACAATATGGTACATGGTATAGTGGATGTTCGAAAACACAATGACTGGGACACCACAAGACTTTTCTTTCACTAAAAAACCCTGCCAAGGAGGGAGTGTATCCTTTGGGCAATGGAAAAAAGGGAGTACATTCTTTTGGAGTTGGAAATGTTGGGAAGTTCACTCACTCCTCTATTGACAATGTGTTTACTACGTTCAATGGACTTAAGTACAGGCTCCTGATGTTTCTCAAATTGTTGTGATAAAGAAACAAGGTGGGTGGGGTTCTGTCCAAAATATTTTACAGTCACTGACCTTGTGACTTGGGTTGAAAATAGTTCTGTTGGCAAAAAAGATAAAGACAAATCTATTGTTGCTGACCTTGAATCCTTACAAATGGTGATCTGAGTTTTCTGAAGGTCTGTTGGACGACTGATGCTGAACATGGCACAGAAGATTGGGACATGCAAGTTTTTCTCTTCTTTTGAACCAAAACTTAATCAGAAGGACCTGGTTCCATGATCTGCCTGTGTCACAATTCCAAGGCTTTCAAAAAGGTTTGTGATTGCCTGTGTGCCAGAGGGAAAACATGTGAAGTCCTCCTTTTAAGTCAAAAGGAGATGTGAGCACCTCCAAAACCGCTTTCAGCTCCTACATATGGGATCTGTGTGGACCATGAAGGTGAAAGCAAAGAAGAGGAAAGAGATACATTTTTTGTAATTGTGGATGACTATTCCAGATTCACATTGGCTCTGTTTCTCAGAACAAAAGATGAAACTTTTGAGGTATTTGTGGCCTTCGTGAAGAAAATCCAAGTAAAGATGGAGTCTAGATGTTGTCTGTATCAAGATCAGGATCATGGAACTGAATTTTGACAATGTCAATTTTGATGAATTCTGCAATTGAAATGGAATCACTCACCCTTTCTCAGCTCCCAGAAACTCCCCAGCAAAATGGAAGGTAGTAAGAAAGGAAGAACAGAACTTTGAGGAAATGGCAAGGAAACAATGCTGATTGACAGTGGACTTGCAAAAAATTTCTGGGTTGAAGCTGGTCAACACTGCCTGCTATTTTAGTGAACAGGTGTATGATTCAGATCACTTCTGAATAAGAAACTTAATGAATTGTTTGAATGGAAGAAAACCAAGCTGACTCATCTTAAAAACATTTGCATGCCAAATGCATATGTTATCAACAATGCGAAAGGAATCAGCTTGGTAAATCCGATTGCCAAGAGTGCTGTTTGATTTTACCCAATTTTTCCCGTGTTATTTTTTAAAATATGCCAAAAATACCTTCAAAATAGCCTATATATGCATATAAAAGTATATCCATAGGTTACATTATTCTTCTTTTAATTTTTCAAAGATTTTTAAAATCAAAGTTACTGCCCGATTTTATCAGAAAACCAATATTGTCACCAAATTATCATTTTTTTGTGATTCATTTTATCGGATTCTCAAATATTTATACTAAAATTATCTAGAATTTTTTTACACTATTTTTACAAATTTATTTTAGCAGTTTTAAGGATTAAAAATTGCATTAATTACAAATTTAGCCATTTTTCGGTTTAAATTCCGTCTTCATGTTTATAAAAAAGAGATTTTATATTTTTAAATCGATAATTTTTGTTTAATTAATTATTTCATGTGCTATTCAAATTTATTTTCAGAAATTTGTTTATTTATTTTCTATAAATTAATGGGGAAAAAAGGGCTTTTTATTTTATAGCCAGATTTGGCCTTCTAATTTAGCCTAATTAAACCCAATATCCAACCCAAATTAAACCAACCCAAATACCCAAAGCCCAACCTAAATCTACCCGACCCAACCGATTAAATCTTGGCCGTTGATCAATTTTTGATCAACGGTCTAGATCCGGCCCTTTACCAAATTAACCAAACGACCCCCTCAAGTCCCCTCTAATTTCCTCACTCGTCTCTATCTCATCTATCTCTGGTTCTTCCTTCTAGAACCTTCCCTCCTTCCCCTCCGTCTCCGTGAGTTTCACTCACCTTCTCCGACCACTCCTGGCCTGAATCTATGGGTTGGTTCCCACCACCTACCAGCCTTCCATGGTGCATTTACGATGCTTGGTTTCTGAGTTTCATGGTCACTGACCACGAAGAAGCTTTCATCCAGACTTTGTTTGGATTCAAAGTTTTATGGCCATCCCGGCCTTGCTCCGGCAAGCCATGTCTGTTTCGAGCCTGGCCTCGACTCCTCCTGCTTAATCTTCCAAGCCTTTCACCGGTTTCTTTGGGTTCCTCTGAAACCCAAGCTTTGATGGGTTCGTTC
>NW_017671787.1:133980-192531 GCF_001879085.1 Nicotiana attenuata
TCCTCGTACGAAACCGAAGTTCGTTTGTACGGTTCTTCTTATTTTCTTTAGATCTGTTCTAGACTTCGTTCGTTTTAACCTTAAACTTTTAAACTATTTACTTTAAAAGTTATGTCTTTACTAAAACCTTTAATTATTTTTTCCGTAGTTTAGGGTTTTCTTTTTTTTGGGTTATTTTAGATGTTTCTTCTACTGTGTTCTTTGTGTGTTTCTTCTACTATGTTTCTTGTTTCTTCTACCATGTTCTTATCAGTTTCCTCTACTGTTTTTATATGTTTCTCTACTGTGTTCTTTATATGTTTCTCTACTGTGTTCTTTACATGTTTCTCCTACTGTGTTATTGTAAAGTTTCTTCTAATATGCTTCTTAATATGCTTCCCCTACTGTTCTTATTAGTTTCTTCCATTAGGTTTCTTATCAGTTCTTCTACTATGTTTCTGTGAGTTCCTCTACTGTGTTTCACATGTTGTTCTTTTACTATGCTTCTCATGAGTTCCTGCTACTGAATGAGCATGTTAAAGGTCTCAGTTCCTTTCTGAGACCTCTGAACCTGTTTTGATTAGTATCTTTTTCTTTGATTACTTGTCCTCTCATCTCTGCACTCGATTGATGGTAAAACCCGAGAATTTGGGGATTCATCCGATTTTGAAAACATTGGCTATGTGATATGACTTCATCTTTGAAATTGTCTGATTTCAGAAACCCTAACTTTTTCGAGTTTCTGAATTTGTTTCATCTGCTGCTCAACTGAGTCTTGAAATCTTTGTTTCAAACTTTGTTTCTTTAAGCAATTCTGATTCTTCACTGAACTCTTCTAAGGTCTTTACACTGGACCTTTTGTATGTTATTTGATACTATCTCTCTTCTACATTGCTGACCTATGTGACTACCATGATCCTATAGCCTATTACCTACTGATTTTGCAATGACATGACATTTTCTTTCTTTGCCCTAAATTCAGCTTAGCATGTTTGTGTGCTCTTTATATGTGCTAGACTTCCCTCTAAAATGGCTTTCAATTTTGATTAATTTTAGACTTCCTTTTGTATAGGTTTGATTGATTTCTTTCCTTGTTTGCTGATTTCCCTGTGACTCAATTTAAGTTAAAAACTTTCCTCAATTTTTCTGACTTGGTTCATTCATGGACCAGTGATTACAAAATCTCTGATCCTTGATTTACCGTCTACTAATTGATTTTTCTTACCTTATTTATGTAACTGTGTATTTCAAAGTTCTGCCCTTAAATAAACTCCTATGTATTTACCCCTAAATGCCTACTTTGCACAAGATGCTTGTTTGATCTCTTTCCTTAAACAATTTTATTACTCATTACCGTTTAAGTCTGAATTCCTTAATTAAAGGAAGTCTTGTACTGATTGATTTTAATTGATACCCAGTTCCTTAATTGTTTTCTTACCTTATTTCTGCCTGTTTTTTCACACTATATGTACACGACTCTTTCATTAACACAAGGGGCCATCACTCATAGTCTTTTTGAACTTATACTTACACTCAAAAATTATTCTCTTTGTTTGCTTATACTGTGGCCGGTTACAAGACCTTTTGCTTGCTTTCTCTCTATTTTCTTTGAAACTGGTATGTCCTGATTTAAGTTTCAGCACCACAACAATGTGTTTATTTATTATCTTTATATCCATGTCTATTTACTGCTTCTGTATAGTTGAACACTTACTCTAGCATACTGATTTCTTTCTGCCTGTTCTACTCTGAATCCAAAACCCCTACCCCCTATGTGTTTAAGCTATGGTTTGATGCATGGCAATACTGCAAGTTATTGTCCATGAATCAGACTTGATCCCTTGGGATCCTAGCCTCTAATAGTATATGTTCTAGCAGGATTATAGGTGTGCTAGCACTCTCCGTTGCAGGGTATACCTAAAGTCTGGCTTTGCCTAAGCAATAGGCTCTTTACAATCTCCTCTCTCCCCTGAACCCCTTATGTGTGTTTACTTGTAGTTGTTCCCTCTCCCTTTCCCCTTTAGCATTTTGTTCTGTACTTGCACACACTTTCTTAGTCTTTAAGTTCTACCCCCCTCCGGTGAGCCCTGCCTTGGGACCCTTTGAGTTCCCTCTGAACTTGGACACTTGAGGGCTAGCCCTTCCACTGCACTTATCCCCAGTCTGATAATACATTTGGGTGTGAGTATTGCCCGGAGTCCCTTCGAGGCTCTTAGGGAACTTTGACACACTCAAATGAGAGAAAGGCTTTGGATCATGATCTTTCGGAGTTGGTTTACCTCATATTCAGACATGAAGTCTGAATCAGGCTCTCCTTGGTTGTACTTTTATTTATTTTCTTTCTGATGTATTTTACCTTATTCTGGGCTGTAATAACTTGTAATAAACTCTTAGGGATGGTTAGTGAAAAGGGACGGGTAACTATGTATGCAAAAAGGGTAGATATCATGCCTATAAGAATTTTGAATTCTGCATATGCACATAGAAATCATGCCTATAGGTCCTTCTGAATTCTGTATGCCCATCACACCTAGATATCATGTTCATAGTTCTTAAACAATTTCTGCACTTAGATATCATGTTCATAGGTCATAAACAAATTCTGCACTTAGACATCATGTTCATAGGTCTTAAACAAAATTCAGCACCTAGATATCATGTTCATAGTTCTTAAACAATTTCTGCACTTAGATATCATGTTCATAGGTCTTAAACAATTTCTGCACTTAGATATCATGTTCATAGGTCTTAAACAAAATTTAGCACCTAGATTTCATGTTCATAAGTTTAAAACGAGTCTTCTGCATTTTATATCCATGTTCAAAATCAACTACGCGTAGAAAGCATGTCTATAGGAACTCCTAATCGAATCTGAATCGCTTCATTCGCATATGGAACTAAGATCAGTAACAACAGGTACTATTAGCTGTAGAACTTATAATCTTCGTTAAAAACTGGTCTTTCTTTTAACAATCTGATTCCTCTTCTAATCAGTATGTGTCTAGTTCACTTTAAACCCTGTCATTTCGTTGCTTTCTGAATTCAATAGATACCATGCCTATAGGATCCTTGTCCAACACTTAGGCAAGACTTAGGGTAAAATTACAAATTAATTCAGTTCTGTTAATAAATACAACCAGCTGGCAGGCCCGATTAGGGCTTCTTATCTGAATCGTGTAATAAATCAGTTGTCACGACCCCAAACCCGGTCGTGATGGCGCCCAACAATATTTCTAGGCAAGCCTGACCACAATCGTTCCCAAATCAACCGTAAACCTCAAACTGACAATCTAAAGAGATTATAATAGTTTTAGAATAATAATCCAATATTTATTATAGAATAATACTGAGAAAAATACGAAGTCTGATAAAACGCTCCCAAAGATCTGGGGTCACGAGTCTAGAGCCTCTAAAACAATCTGAATAACAATATCTGAATGAAAATACTCAAGTCTGGAAATGTATATATAAATAAAACTGAAATAGGAAGAGTAGTCAGGTCCTGCGAACGTCAAGCAGCTACCTCAACAACTCTGATAAGCTCTGGGAAACAAAGACGATCAGCTAAGCCTCCGGTGTACCTAAATCTGCACACAAGGTGCAGGGAGTAGGGGTGAGTACTACCGACTCAGTGAGTAATAAGCATATAAAATGTCTGAAGATAAGAAATCCACGATATACCACAAAGAAAAGCTAAAACTAACAGTCCTACACCTTACTACGAACCAACAGCAAAACAACTTCAGATATAACAGTCAAGTAAAATGTAAGGATGCAATGCAATGCACAGGAACACGCTGTGGCGTACACCCCGATCCATTTAACGTCGACGGCGCTCACTGGGGGTGTGTACAGACTCCGGAGGGGCTCCTTCAGCCCAAGCGCAATGTAATCATACCATTCGCTGCGGCGTGCAGCCCGATCCACACTCAGTCCACAATATGCAAATGAGTCACGTAGCAGGTTCACTTAATTCTCCAATTTCCAATTTGTTAAGAAGAATATACTTTAGATATTTAACTTCAGGAAAAGTGACTTAGCATTTTATAACAGCGATTAGACACAGGACTGAGATCAATGATTATACAAAGCATGCTATCACAATGACATTCAACCTCTAAGGATGCTACAGATCGGCACAAGGCCCCAAACACGGCAATAAGCCCAGATATATTCAATACAGGGTGCGTATCAGTCGCCAATATAGAAACATTCTTGTTCGGGATGGACTAAGCCTCAATCCCCAGTCATAACTAATCCCGCACCTGCCATGGGGTGCGAGTCACGCCCTACAATAGCGTCACAATGTGATAAGCCGGGGTTTCAAACCCTCAGGCCATCATATACACCAACTACTCACCTCTAACCGGCCGTAGAATGGTCCGCAATGCCTTTTCCTTTCGTATCGACCTCCTCGCGCGTCGAATCTAGTCAAAATCACAACGAATACATAAATATGGGTTAAAGAAACATAACCCAATCAAAAATACTCGAAAAGTACTAAAATTCACGAAGTTGGTAAAACTCGAGCCACGGGCCCACTTCTCGAAAAATTCCAAAAATCACACCAACGGATTCCTCGTCTCGCCACGAGTCCGTACATATAAAGTTTACCGAAAACGGAGCTCAAATGGCCTTTCAAATCCTAAAAATTCGTTTTCAAAAACCAAGCCCTAGTTCTTCACAATTTCTACCCACTTTCATGAATTTGAGTGTTGGTTCTTCCATAAAATGGTGTTTTCTAGTCAAGAGACTTACCTCAAATCAATACCCATTGAAAACCCTCTTGAAATCGCTCAAAAAGCTCTCTTGACGGAGTAAAAATGGTGGAAAAATAATGTGGGTCGCGGATATAAGGGTTTTAAACATTCTGCCAGATTACTGTAGCGACCCCTATGCGATCGCATCACTACCCCTGCGATCGCATAGGCCAAAATTTCCAGGCCNCCAAAATCGGAGCTCGTTTGACTCTCCAAATTCCATTTTTTACATCACAGCTTTCCAAGCCCTAGCTTGACCCGTTTTTGATGAAATTCTACTGATTTCTATGATAAATGTACCATAAACTCGAGTAATTAGGCCAAGAGACTTACCTCCAAGTGATTCTCAGTCAAAACCCTCGAATTTCCTTGTTCAAAGCTCTTAAGAACGTCAACAATGGAGGAAAAATATGAAAGGGTCGCGGATGAAATATTATTTTAAAACCCTTCTGTCGCCCAGTCCAGTTTTCGCTTCTGCAGTCCTGCTTTCGCTTATGCGGGACCGCTTCTGCGGCCACATTTCCGCTTTTGCGATCTTCACTTAGAAACCCGGACTTCGCTTATGCGACGCGAAGTCCGCTTCTGCGGTTCCCTCAAAACCGCTTCTGCGGTACAGTGTCCGCTTATGCGGACCCGCTGGTGCGAGCCACCTTCCGCTTCTGCGGAATTTCCCTAGCCGGCCAACGACCGCTTCTGCGACCACGTACCCGCTTCTGCGATACCGCTTCTGCGGTCCATTTACGCAGAAGCGGAAACACCAGATGACAGCAAGATCTGACCTGCAATACCCCTCAAAACTCTCGTTTAACCACCCGAATTCACCCCGAGGCCCCCGGGACCTCAACCAAAAACACCCATATATCCTAACACCTCATTCAAACTTGCTCGTAACATAAAAACACTATCATAAACACTAAAATCATCGAATTGCCACGGATTCAAGCCTAAGTTAAACTAAAACTTCCGAAACTTGCATTTGATCTAAAACCCGACCTAAACACCACCGAATGACCTGAAACTTTGCACGCATATCCAAAATCACCTAACGGAGCTACTGCAACTCTCGGAATTCCATTCCGACCCTCGGATCAAAATCTCACCTACCATCCGGAATTCGCCAAAATCCAACCTTAGCCAATTCAAGCCTAATTCTACACCAGACCTCCAAATTCAATTCCGATTGCGCTCCTAAGTCACAAATCATCCCCCGAAACTAGTCGAGTCATCGGAAATCCATTCCGAGCCTTCTAACTCATAAGTCAACATTTGGTTGACTTTTCCAAACTAACCTTCTCATAAAGAGACTTATTGTCTCATTTCTAACCGAACTCTAACCGAATTACTTCAAATTCTCCAAACACATATAATGAAACATATAGAAGCATAAAACGGGGAAAACGGGGCGGTAACTCCCGTAACGACGGGTCGGGTCGTTACATCCTCCCCAACTTAAACAAACGCTCGTCCTCGAGCGGGTCAAGAAACATACCTGGAGTCTCAAACAAGTGAGGATATCTGCTCCGCATCTCCTGCTCGGTCTCCCAAGTGGCTTCCTCCACGGGCCGACCTCTCCACTGTACCTTCACCGAAGCTATGTCCTTAGATCTCAACTTTCGAACCTGACGACCCAAAATAGCCACCGGCTCCACATCGTAGGTCAAGTCCTCATCCAACTGGATCGTGCTGAAGTCTAATACATGAGATGGGTCCCCAACATACTTCCGGAGCATAGAAACATGGAACACCGGATGAACTCCCGACAAGCTAGGTGGCAAAGCAAGCATATAGGCCACCTCCCCAATCCTCCTAAGTATCTCAAAAGGTCCAATGAACCTTGGACTCAGCTTTCCTTTCTTTCCAAACCTCATAACGCCTTTCATAGGCGAAACCTTCAACAAGACCTTCTCGCCCACCGCATAAGATACATCTCGAACCTTCCGGTCCGCATAGCTCTTCTGACGCGACTGAGCTGTACGAAGTCTCTCCTGGATCACTTTTACCTTCTCTAAGGCATCCTGCACTAACTCTGTCCCCAATAATCTAGCCTCGCTGGGCTCAAACCAACCAACCGGAGATCTACACCGTCTCCCATATAAGGCTTCATACGGCGCCATCTGAATGCTGGATTGATAGCTGTTGTTATAAGCAAACTCTGCAAGTGGCAAGAATTCAGCCCAAGAACCTCCAAAATCAATAACACAGGCACGCAACATGTCCTCCAATATCTGGATAGTACGCTCGGACTGTCCGTCCGTCTGAGGATGAAATGCTGTGCTCAACTCTACCTGTGAACCCAACTCTCGCTGAAATGTTCTCCAGAACTGAGAAGTAAACTGGGTACCTCTATCTGATATAATAGAAACTGGGACCCCATGCAACCGCACAATCTCTCGGATGAAAATCTCTGCTAACCGCTCCGAAGAATAGGTAGTGCATACAGGAATGAAGTGTGCGGACTTGGTCAGCCTATCCACAATCACCCAAATCGAATCAAACTTCTTCGAGGTACGAGGAAGACCACTCACAAAATCCATAGTAATATTCTCCCATTTCCACTCCGGAATATCCATCCGCTGGAGTACACCGCCGGGTCTCTGGTGTTCATATTTGACCTGCTGACAGTTGAGACATCGAGCCACATAATTCACAATATCCTTTTTCATCCTTCTCCACCAGTAATGCTGTCTCAAATCCTGGTACATCTTCGCGGCACCCGGATGAATCGAATACCGCGAGCTGTGGGCCTCCTCTAATATCAGCTCCTGGAGCCCATCCACATTGGGCATGCAAATCCGGCCCTGCATCCGCAACACACCATCATCTCCAATGGTCACATCTCTGGCATCATCATGCTGGACCCTGTCCTTCAGGACAAGCAAATGCGGGTCATAATACCGGCGCTCTCTGATGCGATCGTACAAAGAAGATCGTGAAACCATACAAACCAACACCCGACTGGGCTCGGAAATATCTAACCTCACCATCTGATTGGCCAAAGCCTGAACATCAACTGCAAGGGGCCTCTCCCCAACTGGAATATACGCCAAATTACCCATACAAATGGACTTCCGGCTTAAAGCATCGGCCACTACATTGGCCTTCCCGGGATGATACAGGATGGTAATATCATAATCCTTGAGTAACTCAAGCCATCTCCGCTGCCTCAAATTAATATCCTTCTGCTTAAACAAGTGCTGAAGACTGCGATGGTCCGTATATACCTCACAAGATACACCATATAGATAATGCATCCAAATCTTCAAGGCATGAACGATAGCAGCCAACTCTAAGTCATGAACAGGGTAGTTCTTTTCATGGGGCTTTAACTGACGAGAAGCATACGCAATAACTCTGCCCTCCTTCATCAATACACAACCGATCCCAACTCTCGACGCATCACAATACACCGTGTAAGAACCTGAAGCTGATGGCAATACTAGCACCGGAGCTGTGGTCAAGGCCGACTTGAGCTTCTGGAAGCTCTCCTCGCATTCATCCGACCACACAAATGGAGCATTCTTCTGTGTCAACTTCGTCAAAGACGAAGCAATATATGAAAAGCCCTGAACGAACCTGCGGTAATAACCCGCCAAACCGAGGAAACTCCAGATCTCAGTAGCTGAGGACGGTCTGGGCCAACTCTGTACCGCCTCGATCTTCTTTGGGTCAACCTGAATACCATCACTGGACACCACGTGTCCCAGCACAGTACTAAGCCAGAACTCACACTTAGAGAACTTCGCATAAAGCTTCTCCTCTCTCAATCTCTGTAACACCACCCTCAGGTGCTGTGCGTGCTCCTCCTGGCTACGCGAGTACACCAGAATATCATCAATAAACACGATCACAAAAGAATCCAGATACGGCCGAAATACACTGTTCATCAAGTGCATGAATGCGGCTGGGGCATTAGTCAGCCCGAAGGACATCACTAGAAATTCGTAGTGCCCATATCTCGTCCTGAAAGCCGTTTTCATAATGTCTGAATCCCTAATCTTCAGCTGGTAATAGCCCGATCGAAGGTCAACCTTAGAGAAAACCCTTGCTCCCTGAAGCTGATCAAACAAATCCTCAATACGGGGTAGTGGGTACTTGTTCTTCACTGTCACCTTGTTCAGCTGTCTGTAATCAATGCACATTCTCATTGTGCCATCCTTCTTCTTTACAAATAACACTGGTGCACCCCAAGGTGACACACTCGGGCGAATGAACCCCTTATCTAGGAGTTCCTGAAGTTGTTCCTTCAACTCTTTTAACTCTGCTGGTGCCATACGATAGGGAGGGATAGAGATGGGCTGAGTGCCCGGCACCAGATCAATACCGAAATCAATGTCCCTGTCCAGCGGCATGCCTGGCAGGTCCGCTGGAAACACATCAGGGAAATCCCTCACAACGGGAACCGAATCAAGA
The DNA here is from genome assembly GCF_001879085.1 of Nicotiana attenuata. Classification (NCBI taxonomy): domain Eukaryota; kingdom Viridiplantae; phylum Streptophyta; class Magnoliopsida; order Solanales; family Solanaceae; genus Nicotiana; species Nicotiana attenuata. Next base: position 143,130 of record NW_017671787.1, read on the forward strand.
CTAGGAGTCTCAGCTCCAACATCTCTAGCGAAAGCCAAGTACGACAAACAACCCTTCCGAACCATCCGTTGGGCTTTTAGGAAGGAAATCACCCTGCCGGGTACATAGTCAGTCACGCCTCGCCACTCGATCCTCGGAATACCCGGAATAGTCAACGTAACTGTCTTGGCATGACAGTCCAAAATAGCATGGTACGGGATAACCAATCCATACCCAAAATCACGTCGAAATCCACCATGCCCAATAATAACAAGTCAACTCGGGTCTCCAGACCCCCAATAGTAACAAGACAGGATCGATATACGTGATCCACAATAACAGTATCACCCACCGGGGTAGATACATGCACAGGCAAGGCAAGACAACCAAGGGTCATACCCAAATGATGAGCAAAATACGAAGATACATAGGAGTAGGTAGATCCGGGATCAAATAAGACAGAGGCATCCCTGTGGCAGACTGAGATAATACCTGTGATGACTGCATCTGATGCACTGGCGTCTCTAAGTCACAAATCATCCCCCGAAACTAGTCGAATCATTGGAAATCCATTCCGAGCCTTCTAACTCATAAGCCAACATTCGGTTGACTTTTCCAAACAATCCTTCTCATAAAGATACATATTGTCTCATTTCTAGCCGATCTCTATCCGAATTACTTCAAATTCTCCAAACACATATAATGAAACATATAGAAGCATAAAACGGGGAAAACGGGGCAGTAACTCCCGTAACGACGGGTCGGGTCGTTACATCAGTCTGCCTCAACCTCTAAGCTCTTGCATGTTCAGTACTTAATCAGACCTTAACTAGTATGTGTAAGTCATGCTAATTACATGTTTCTTTGTTCAAGGAGGTATATCTGAGCCTCTGCTTGTTATATGCTTTCCCCCAACTCGCTATACATATTTTGTATGTCGCCTTAGAATTTTTGCCTTTGAAACCACAAATAAGGCTAACATCCCTTCCCTTTAGGATTAGTAGTCCTCGTGCCTCCGGGACTGATAGGATTGGGACGGGTAGTAGCATGCAATAGGTAAACGAGACCATTCCGCGCTTTAATACCTTAACATGGTGGGAAGGGTAGATATGGATATGATGACCACGCGATAATATCACGTGTAGCCCCTCATTGAGGAGTGATTACCGGGCATTGTGTGGGGTGATCCATATTATTAATAAACCTAGGACCCTTCTCCCTTTATTTCTTTCTTTTCAGCTCTTTATTTTTAAAATTAGTTTTTTTTAATTACTCTCTCAAACCTTGTTTACTTTCAAACCTTTATATGATGAAATCCCCTCTTATTTGAGCCCTATTTGTCTATATGATAATTGCACCCAAATTCACAATAATAGTCTGGCCGGGAACCACACTAGTGGATTCTGAGGGGTGCCTAACACCTTCCCCTTAGAATAATTTCAAGCCCTTACCCAATCTCTGGTTACTCAAATAAAATCTCCTTGGTGTCCTAATGCACCCTAATCATTAAGTGGCGACTCTTTAAATCAAACCCAACTCCCAAAAGGAATGAGTTGTCCTTCCAAATGTCATAAACCCAATTTCGCGAGAAAAAGGGGGCGCGACAGGGATATTTTCTTCTTCGCGAAAGCGAAGGGCTGGTCACGAACGCGGAGCATTGGGGGGGCATTACCCTTCACGAACGCGACCAGGACCTCGCGAACGCGTAGGTATGGACCGGGGGAAGGGAAGTGACCTATACTCTTCGCGAACGCGGAAAGTGGCTCGCGAACGCGTAGGCTAGTGGGAATAATCCTTAGCGAACGTGAAGAGTATCTCGCGAACATGAAGGCCTTTGGCCGCTACGTATCGCGAACGTGACAGGCTTCTCGCGAACGCGATGAAGGCCTGTCCAGTCTTTTCAAAAAACAGACCAGAATCGGGACTAGACCAAAATTTCATATTTTCTTCCATAGAACTTGACCTTGGGCGATTTTGAAGTGGGGATTCAACACCAAATCATAGGTTCGTGTTCTAAAACTCATTCCTTTCAATTTCCATCAACACCCATTAGATTTCAAGGCCTAAATCTTGTTCTTTAGGGGTAGAAATTAGGGATTTTGGGAGAATTGGGGATTTTACAAATTTGGGAATTTAGACCTCGATTTGGGGTCGGATTCCGAAACTAATTGCATATTTGGGCTCGTGGGTGAATGGATAAACGGGTTTTGGTCCAAACCTCGAGTTTTGACCAAGCGGGCCCGGGGTCGGTTTTTGACTTTTTGGGGAATTGTTGGGAAACTTGTAAATATGCATTGGAAATGATTATAATTGATATCATTAAGTTAATTATGATTAGATACGAGCGGATTGGAAGTGGATACTAGGGGAAAAAGCGGTATTTGAGGCTTGAGTTCAACCGTGGAATCGAGGTATGTGTTGTGGCTAACCTTAGCTTGAGGGATTAGGTATTGTTGCCTTATTTGTTACATGTTTAGTTGTTGAGTACGACGTATAGGTGAGGTGACGAGTATCTATACGTTGTTATCGGGTCATAGCATGCGAGTGAGTCTTGTACTTGTGACTGATGTATTTATTTATACGTACTGTTCATGCTTAAACTGGTTATTCTTCATGTTAAATAAGTCTTATTATGTTTTCCTGATATTGGATATTGGTTGATTATTGACTCAAGTTAAGATTTATATTGTGAAGTTAAATGTTGAAACGAGGTTGATTATTGATGATCCCCTTGCTGGGTTGTTATTGTTTTTGTTATTTGGGTAAGGAAGAGTGTAAAGCACAAAGGGTGATGCCATGCAAGATATTGTGAGTGAGTGTTAATGAACGAAGGGTGATGTCGTGCCGTATTCTGATATTGATAATGCACGAAAGGTGATGTCGTGCCATGTTATTAGAGAGTTAATGCACGAAGGGTGATGCCGTGCCGTTTCTATTATTTCTCATGGTAAGGACGAGAGTAAAAGCACGAAGGGTGATGCCGTGCCATTCTTATCTAACTTATATGGTGAGGTTGAGAGTGAAAGCACGAAGGGTGATGCCGTGCATTTTTTCGTTACTGTATTTTCTTGTTGTTACTGGTTCAAGGTGTACTAGCTGTTTAAATTCCCTACTATTGTGATTCTTATTTTTGCAATCCCCTCAGCATGTTTCCCCTTCCCATTATTTCCCGTTAAATTTTCGTTATTGTTATTTCCTCGTATATTATTTAACTGTACAGGTTCATGTTATTTTTCGTGTCCTAGCCTCGTCACTACTTCGCCGAGGTTAGGCTCGGCACTTACCAGTCCATGCGGTCAGTTGTACCGATACTGCACTCTGCACTTTTTGTGCAAATTTCGGTGCCGGACCTCGTTGATTAGAGTTGGGTTGCTGCCTTCAGTCCATCAGGAGACCCAAGGTAGATCTGCCAGCGTTCGTAGACCCTGGAGTCCCCTTCCCTCTATCTTAGTTTACCCTGTTTTCCCTCATTTCGAGAACAGATGTATTTTCTTTAAACTAGTATTTGTAAAAACTCTTAGAAGTTCATGAATTGTGACACCAGATCTTTGGGTAGTCGTGTAATAGTGTTTTAAACTGTTATGGAATTTCCGTACTTCTTATTGGTTTCGTTTAAATTACTGTTAATTACTGTTTTGGTTAGTGATTGATGTGATAGAACTGTATCTGTTGGCTGGCCTGGCATTCTAAGAGTTAGGCGCCATCACGATCCCGACGGTGGAAAATTCGGATCGTGACAGAACGTCTAGAAAATTCTATTTTCCTAGGATTCAAGGAGCTGAAAACAAGAATTCTCAATTGGGAATTCTCCTTATCCATATTATTATAAAAGCACGAATATTGAAAAGCTAAATATTGATATACCAAAATATCCTCAAAAATTTGATCGACTTTTTTATCCTTTATAAAATTAATATTATTTCAAAGAAATAAATTTATGTCGGATAAAAATGTAATATTTGGATCCTTCTCTTATTCGAACTAGAGTTCAATTACAATCTTTTAGTTATTTGAGATGTTATGTTCTACCATTCTTCAAGTTCTAAATCCAAACTAATTTCTTTTTCTTTTATTTATTTATTTTTTTCTTGAACAAGGAGATACTTTTATTTAATACTAGGAAGCATTGGTACAAAGATTCAACGGATCATTACACATAGCATTAATGCCATCTACGGTATTTTGATTTCCAAAACTAGCCAGAGTTCTACAAGTGCTTTCAAGCTCTGATTTCTTACTAAAACCCAAACTAATTTCACATGAACTAAAAGACGTTAAACCACCTAATACCGTTATATATATGTTTGGTTGGAATATTGCATTTACATAAAGAATGCAGCATGGAATAGTTAAAACCGGTTTTCTATTTATAAGCTTTTTTTTTTGTTCTTTTAGTTCTAGAATTATTTCCATATGTTGCTTATCCACTAATAGGTATATGATTAAATTGCATATAACATACAGTTTAAAATTCTGTGTTATTGTTATAGTCGTGTAATGTTTTCCTGATTTAGTTATTTTGGGGTTTGTTATCCTTGAAATATTTTTCTGATTTAGGAAAATTCTTAATCGTGCAGATGATCCTACTAAAGATTTACCTATCTTTCCTTGAAAAACAATGATCGAGTTGCATTTAAGTGTGAATAGATATCGAGTTACATGGTAAATTAAACTTATCTTCTTGATGAGAAGCCCTTCTTGTCACGACCCAAAATCCACTAAGGGTCATGATGGCGCCGGACACCATTGTCAGGCAAGCCAATACCAATTTATTAGTTCTTGTTTTAATATTTTTGAAATCGTTTCCTTTATACATTAAAAAATGGGTAATGAATTTCACTCAATAGATATTAATGTCTTTAACAAACTTAATACTAAATAATCCCATAATCATCCCAGAACCCAGTGTCACAAGTGCATGAGCAATCACTAAGAAATCAAATAAAGTACAATAACTATCCGGAATAAAAATTGGACAGAAAGTAATTACAATACACTGAAAGAGACTATACTGGCTGCGGGTCACCTCGAGGAATGCAGCTCACCTAGTCTCCGTATCATCCATGTTGTTACGCCCACTAGGCCACTAGAGATACATGTTCCTATGCAACAAAAATGCACAGCAAGTGTAGCATGAGTACGAAAACAACGTGTACTCAGTAAGTATCCCGTCAAATCTCGAAGAACTAGAGACGAGAGGTCGACTTCGACACTTACTAGTGGTCCAATAATAATACGCCAATAATATAATAAATCAAAGATTTTATCAACATGGTTGCAACTCAATAGAATAAAGCAAATAAACAATTCTTTCTTTCATAGGAAATTTCTAGATTCCTTTTCATCATTTATACATTTATCTCAGGCCAGGGAGAACGAATATCAACATTTATAAATCTCAAGGCAAATATTACAAGCATGCGCAAATCATGCCGAGGTCGTACGGTCCGATCCAACAATATTTAAATTGTGCACTGCCAGAGGGTCGAATGGCGCGAACCATAGATACATCTATTACCCCGCTCGCGAATCATACATGCGACGCGGTCAAATATAAATAAACAATCACCCTGCTCGCGAATCATACATGCGATGCAGGTATACATAGAAACACACATTTTAATAGTCAATCAAGACTATTATTCAAGGAGGTATAAATTTCTCTTTTACAAGTCAAGAAAATAAAGTTTAACTCTTTTAGAAAGTCATTTGCCACTTCGATATGATTTAAGCAATTTAAACTAACAGTAAGGTTACAAGTATTACAAGTAAAGCATGCTTTTGGGTCCTAGACTACCCGAACATAAGCATAATAGTAGCTACACACGGACTCTCGTCACCTCATGCCTACGTAGCCCCCACAAATAGCAGCACATATCCAATTAATTCACCTATGGGGACAATTCCCTCTTACAAGGTTAGAAAGGAGACTCACCTCGCTCCGAAGATCCATAACCGACATTCCTCGCCCTTCCGAAGACTCGAATCGGTGCACAATGCTCCAAAACTAGCCAATAATTATGCAAATCTATTAATATATGTTCAATTACTCATTATAATCCAATTTATAACAGTTCCTAACCCCGATTGAACAGTTGACAAAAATTACCCTCGGGCCCACGTGCCCGGATTCCAAAATTTTTCGAAGATAAAGTTTACCCATAATCTCACGTACCCAAATATATAATTTGCTCTCAATTTCATGCCCAAAATCGTGGTCAAAATTCAAGAATATCAAATTTCTAGGTCTTCCTCAAAACCCCAAATTTCCATTAATTTCCATGTTAAAATTCATACATAATCAATATATTTAACGCCTAATAAGTAGGGATAACTTACCTTGCTGTTGAATGATGAAACCCCCTCTTGAAAATCCTCCAAGAATCGCCCAAGCCAAGAGAAAAATGAAAGAAATGGGCGAAATCCCGTCTTAAAACAACTCACTGCCCAGAACTGCCCTTCTTCGCGAACGCGGAAATGCCCTCGCGTTCGCGAAGCACAACCTGCTTCAGCCCCAAAATTTCTTCATCGCGTTCGCGACCCGACGCTCGCGTTCGCGAAGACCAGTTCCCCGGACCCTACGCGTTCGCGTTCCAGGCCTCTTGTTCGTGTAGGCCAACGGCCTCAGGCCCCGCTCCCCTCTTTCCTTCTACGCGTTCGCGATCTCCCATACGCGTTCGCGTAGTCAACTCAGCCCACCCCTTCGCGTTCGCGGTTTCCACTCCGCGTTCGCGAAGGACAAATCTAGCTAACTCCCACTTTCCTCTTCGCGAATGCGGGACTCCTTTCGCATTCGCGAAGAAGGAAACCAGATACCAGCAATCAGCAGCAGCTTTTTATCCAAATTCGATCCGAAACCACCCAGAAACACACTTGAGACCCCCGGGACCCCGTCCAATCACACCAACAAGTCCCAAAACACATTACGGACTTGCTCAAGGCCTCAAGTCATATCAAACAACGCTAAAATCATGAATCGACCTCCCATCCAAGCTTAATGAACTTTAGAAATTTCAAACTTCTACATTTGATGCCAAAACACATCAAATCACGTCCGATTGACCTCAAATTTTGCACATAAGTCATATTTGACATTACGGACCTACTCCAACTTCCGGAATCAGATTACGACCCTGATATCAAAAAGTCAACTCTCGGTCAAACTTCTCAAAAACCTTCAAATCTCTATCTTTAGCCGAACGACTCCAAAATGACCCACAGACCTCCGAATTCACTTCTGATCGTGCTCCCAACACCAAAATTACCATACGGAGCTATTCCCAGACTCGGAATCCAAAGCGGACATCGATAACACTGAAATGCACTTCAACCCAAACTTATGAAATTCTTCAAAAAATGCTAACTTCTACAATAGGTGCTGAAACATTCCCGGGTCTTTCAAAGCCTGACCCGGACATACGCCCAAGTCCGAAATCATCAGACGAACCTGCTGGAACCTTCAGATCCTGATTCCGAGGTCGTTTACTCAAAAATCCAATCTTAGTCAGTTCTTCCAACTCAAGGCTTTTGAAATGAGAATTCTCTTTCCAAATCGACTCTGAACTTCCCGAAATTCAATTCCGACCACACATACCAGTCATAATACCTGAAGTGAAGCTACTCGGGGCCTCAAACCACTGAACGACGCGCTAGAGCTCAAAACGACCGGTCGGGTCATTACATTCTCTCCCACTTAAACATACGTTCGTCCTCGAACGTGCTGAGAACTACACTGAAGTAGTCTGAAATCACTGTTTGACACCTCGAGCACCTATCCGTGCTACCACAACCCAGCTGGGCACCATAGCTTGATTAATCTGGAGATATCGCTTTTCACTTAAGCAAATAAGCCTCAGAACCCAATTCCAACATCCGGAATTCTCTACCGGGCCTGTTTCCAATATAAGAACACCGTATCAATCACTACACACTGTACCAAAACATGACTGCATACCTTTGCTGAATTCACACCTTGCACCACTTTATCCACAGGATCACAATAACATTCTCTGATCAAATTAGTCGAAATTCCACGAATCTAATGCTCCCAATGCACCTCATGATATATATAAGTCTTGTTCCAACTCTCGCAATACCTCAACGATGGAAGAGACGTGAATAATTCATAACCAACTACCGAGCTGACAAACCATTGAGTCTATACTCCTGACAAGAACCGTCACCTCATTCTGAACCAAATAATGGTCGTTGCTCCTTAATATACTTCATATAATCAGATTGCACTGATCATAAATCCAATGATCTCGTCTCACCCAGTACGAACTGCTCGGGCAATAAGTCACCCCAGACATGATCAAAAGTCTCATATGATGCCACAATGTGCCAATAGGCTACCAACTCGAACGTAATATAAAAGGGAGACAAACTCTGGAAGGGACTACTCGACTCACGCACTAATATGAACATTCCTCAGAAAACGGGAAACAAGATACACAAAAATGGGATATAGAAAGCTGTATTCAACATCACACTGTTGCGGCGTGCAACCCGATCCAAACAACATACCCATGGCAGTGTGCCACCCGATCCACACATAAAATTCACATAAGGAGATACACATCGAGCTAAATTGCTCATTACAACAAGATACCGAATATCGGTCACAAGCACGCTAAGTGCATAATACCATCCCTGGGGAGACATATAGTGCCATAAGCTAACAAACTCAAGCACAACTAAGGTGCGCTATATGTTCTGAAACTAAAGAGCCATCCTGCTCACATAACACCATCGATACGCGGAACCTCAACACATAAGAAAACTATCGAGTCGTTCACAACTCACACTGCACAATATAGCATTACGTGAATTAGCCGACAACGAAACATCATCCAACATCCGAATACTCCTCCATAAGGAGCGCAATGATAAAATGAACACATCCGGCCTGATATAGAGCCCATATTCCTACTTAAACCCATTCACATACCTCAAGCCGATTATGATCGTACCGAACTAGGTCCATAATCTTTCCTAGGTCCATAATAACCCCCCTTTTCCCATAACACACAAGAACAACCATCATAACCGGAGTAATCCTCCGCAGTCCACAACCCAATAAACCGAGTTCCCTCTAGGCATCAATTCTCAAATCAACGATATCATCACAATCTTCATACTTGGTTTAATTCTTCAATCAATCAAGTGACTACATGCCACACTTATACAACCTTCCCGTGGGGCACGCTACCACAACCTTCCGTAATAGATAACAGGTCTGTACATCCAAACCACCAGCCGCACTAACGCTGAAAAGCGATCAAGAATCCTTAACTAGGATGCAAATCCTTTTTCACAAAACACCGATCTCAGGTGACGTTGAAGACAATGCCAGCTTACTCTAAACATTCAAATCCCTTTCCTGCTCATCCGAGCTCGTGACATCCTTGTCAACATCGAACCGCAACCCTGATCCTCACTTTCAAATTCTACCACTCGTTGCACCTAACATGCCAATATGGGATAGCACCAGATCTTCATCATAACTCCTGAACCACTAATATGGTAAACACTTTCTCACCTGGAAGCTTTTTACTTACTCATTCCGAGAGGACCATAGCAACACGCGAGTACTTCTCATAGCCGTAGAACATTCAAATCCTCAAGTAGTGGTATAAACCTCCATAACCCTTCCAGGATCCGCCTACACATAACAGGACATAATACTTGAATACTTCCAAATATAATCAATTACGGTGGTCGTAAACCTCGCGCGCACCGCCACCACTATGCCAGTTCAACCATGGCTGACCAATTTAACTTTCTCTAATTCATCCTTAACTTGCCTTAGAGATAATATAACTCCATTCCTTACATCACCAACCTAAATCTGCACTCATCTTGAGTGACCCCATTCCAGGAGACCATATTGTCTCCAAACCCATTAACCGCTTCACACCCTCCTTGCACGCACATATTCGCATCTCAACTGGTACCTCCATTCTGATAATTCCTCTACGAATCCGAAGTAATTCCCTCTCATTTCTCTAAATGTTACCCTGCAAGCCGAAGATATCATAGAACGCTCCGAGCCTCTTATCATAATCTTCAATAAAGGCTCGATTCTTAACCATACTTATAGGCTCGAAATCATTAGGCACCACACTTTAACTTTTGAATCCACTAGGACCGTTGTTGAGAGCCACCCACTCTGACTTGGTCCCGAATATAATCAACTCCAAGAATCTTCTAGCACATGAATACCCTCTCGATGAAGCACCCGGCCAAATCACTTTCCTTGAAACCCGCATCTACACAAGGCATAAATCCTGAATCCCTCTCCAAATCTGAACATGAGCCAATGAGGCCAGCCCTAGCACACCCTTGACAATTCCTTTGCTCAAATTACCTCTTATGTTCTTTTTCCCTTAACTGAAATAACCTATCAATATGCTAATAACCGGAAATCTCATAAATAGACGACCATGCAATCCAACCATAGGCAGTGGGACTCTCCCACTTAGCTTGAAGCCACTATTATACAACTTTGGAACCCACCAAGATTCTTTATCTCTTATTGACATAACCTTGCGCAATTAAACCGCCAGATTCCTCGAAATCCTTCCGTTAACATTTCATAAACACTCTGAATCTCTAGCAACATTCACATATTAGACCTCTTACCGGATAGCCGGTAAAATCCTTTGCAGGAGCTTAACCAACGACGCGACCGCTGACCTGCTCATAGGAGATAACCCACCTGAGCCCGTGCTCATTCACCAATTGCACAAGTCCATTCAATCCTCGTGGACATCAACTAAATGTGCGGCAATATTTTCCAGTTCAAAGTTATGTTGTATCCTCCTTCATATCAAGCAGCTCCTTACCGTCATATCAAATCCCCCGCCGAATAATATCCCATATTTCAAATTAAGTCCGTAGACCCAGCCACTATCCACTAAAACTCCCCAAATCACTCCAGACTTTCCTCAAGGGTGTAGTTATCCTGCCACTGAATCCACATACTACTCTATCACTCTCCCACTTTGGCAGACTCACTTCTTTAAGAAACTACTCGACCTCCACTTCTTACACCTGGCCTTCTAGAAGTTTAACCACCGCGTGACACTTCCCACACGTCCTTCCTCATCCTTTGCTGCTCAGCTAATGCCTTAGATCAAAACCTATCTCGGTAGCACTTGAACCAACAGACCTCTACTAACTTTTAAACCTTTCCGAAGAATCGTCTCTCTCGAGCCGTCGGCATTAGAAATACGCATTTAATCCCGAACAACCGCACCCCATGATCTCTTACAACCTCTTCTCCAATACTATCTTACAATATCCTGCCCTAAGGGCGAATCGTAGAAGGTCTTAACACCGGCGAGCTTAGTACATTCAACAAGGACAACGGCACCTCATCACAGATGAAAATTCCACCACGCTCGCAAATACCAAGCCTCATTACTCCATCAACCCAAATCTGAGCATTCTTAGCCCGATTGCTTTTCCCCCGCCGGGAATAAAATACCGAATCTCTAAATCATGCACTGAGTAAACCTCCCCTCAAGTCATTCACTGCCCCGACACGTAGGCAAGCATCCTACCATCACATCGATACCGCGCGACAACCGTTCATAAGCACCATGGCAACTTGTGCCTAGCCTCAGATCTCTCAGAAGTACAGCTACTGAACAGAAACGACAGAGTATCATTCCACAAGGCGACGACAATAGTCAAATCAACTACACTGGGAGAAGCATCCCGTACCACCTCTGTAGTACCTTTAAAATTTCTGAATTCCTGATTTATAATAAGCGCTCCACGTCGCATAAGATTGAATAGGAAGGAAATAAAGGCATAAGCCTCAAAGGAATAAAACCGCACGATGAGGAATCAAGAAGGGAAGTACTCCTAGCAGCCCTGCAGCCTCCCGAAGATAAGAACAAACGTCTCCGTACCGATCCGCGAGACTCTACTAAGCTTGCTCATGACTCGTGAGGCCTAAGGGAACCTAGTGCTCTGATACCATGTTGTCACGACCCAAAATCCACTAAGGGTCGTGATGGCACCGGACACCTTTGTCAGGAAAGCCAACAGCAATTTACTAGTAATTTCTTGTTTTAATATTTTTTAAATCGTTTTCTTTATACATTAAACAATGGGTAATGAATTTCACTAAATAGATATTGATGTCTTTAACAAACTTAATATTAAATAATCCCATAATTATCCCAGAACCCGGTGTCACAAGTGCATGAGCAATCACTAAGAAATCAAATAAAGTACAATAACTGTCCGGAATATAAATTGGACAGAAAGTAATTACAATACACTGAAAGAGACTATACTGCTGCGGGTCGCCTCGAGGAATGCAGCTCACCTAGTCTCCGTATCATCCATGCTGCTACGCCCACTAGGCCACTAGAGATGCATGTGCCTGTGCAACAAAAATGCACAGCAAGTGTAGCATGAGTATGAAAATATCGTATACTCAGTAAGTATCCCGTCTAATCTCGAAGAAGTAGAGACGAGAGGTCGACTTCGACACTTACTAGTGGTCCAATAATAATACACCAATAATATAATAAATCAAAGATTTTATAAACATGGTTGCAACTCAATAGAATAAAGCAAATAAATAATTCTTTCTTTCATAGGAAATTTCCAGATTCCTTTTCATCATTTATGCATTTATCTCAGGCCATGGAGAACGAATATCAACATTTATAAATCTCAAGGCAAACAATACAAGCATGCACAAATCATGCCGAGGTCGTACGGCTCGATGCAATAATATTTAAATTGTGCACTGCCAGAAGGTCGAATGGCGCGAATCATAGATGCATTTATTACACCGCTCGCGAATCATACATGCGACGCGGTCAAATCTAAATAAACAATCACCCTGCTCGCGAATCATACATGCGACGCAGGTACACATAGAAACACATATTTTAACAGTCAATCAAGACTATTATTCAAGGAGGAGTAAATTTCTCTTTTACAAGTCAAGAAAATAAAGTTTAACTCTTTTAGAAAGTCATTTTCCACTTCGATATGAGTTAAACAATTAAAACTAACAGTAAGGTTACAAGTATTACAAGTAAAGCATGCTTTTGGGTCCTAAACTACCCGGAGATAACCATAATAGTAGCTACGTACGGACTCTCGTCACCTCGTGTGTACGTAGCCCCCGCAAATAACAGCACATATCCAATTAATTCACTTATAGGAATAATTCCCTCTTACAAGGTTAGAAAGGAGACTCACCTTGTTCGAAGATCCATAACCGGCATTCCTCGCCCTTCCGAAGACTCGAATCGATGCACAATGCTCCAAAACTAGCCAATAATTATGCAAATCCATTAATATATGTTCAAATTTCTAGGTCTTCCTCAAAACCCCAAATTTTCACTAATTTTCATGTTAAAATCCATACATAATCAATGTATTTAACGCCTACTAAGTGGGGATACTTACCTTGTCGTTGAATGATGAAACCCCCTCTTGAAATCCTCCAAGAATCGCCCAAGCCAAGAGAAAAATGAAAGAAATGGGCCAAATCCCGTCTTAAAACAACTCACTGCCCAGCACTGCCCTTCTTCGGGAACGCGGAAATGCCCTAGCGTTCGCGAAGCACAACCTGCTTCAGCCCCAAAATTTCTTCATCGCGTTCGCGACCCGACGCTCGCGTTCACGAAGACCATTTCCCTGGACCCTACGCGTTCGCGTTCCAGGCCTTGCGTTCGCGTACGCCAACGGCCTCAGGCTCCGCTTCCCTCTTTCCTTCTACGCGTTCGCGATCTCCCATACGCGTTCGCGTAGTCAACTCAGCCCACCCCTTCGCCTTCGCGATTTCCACTCCGCGTTCGCGAAGGCCAAATCCAGCAGCCTCCCACTTTCCTCTTCGCGAACACGGGACTCCCTTCGCGTTCGCGAAGAAGGAAACCAAATACCAGCAATCAGCAGCAGCTTTTTATCCAAATTCGATCCGAAACCACCTCGAAACACACCCGAGGCCCCCGGGACCCCGTTCAATCACACCAACCAGTCCCAAAACACATTACGGACTTGCTCGAGGCCTCAAGTCATATCAAACAACCCTAAAATCATGAATCGACCTCCAATCTAAGCTTAATGAACTTTAGAAATTTCAAACTTCTACATTCGAAGCCAAAACACATCAAATCACGTCCGATTGACCTCCAAGTTTGCACACAAGTCATATTTGACATTACGGACCTACTCCAATTTCGGAATCGGATTACGACCCCGATATGAAAAAGTCAACTCTCGGTCAAACTTCTCAACAACCTTCAAATCTCTATCTTTAGCCAAATGACTCCAAAATGACCCACGGACCGTCGAATTCACTTTCGATCGCGCTCCCAACACCAGAATCACCATACGGAGCTATTCCCAGACTCGGAATCTTAAACAGACATTGATAACACTGAAATGCACTTCAACCCAAACTTATAAAATTCTTCCAAAAATGCTAACTTCTACAATTGGTGCTGAAACGTTCCCGGGTCTTCCAAAGCCCAACCCGGACATACGCCCAAGTCCGAATTCATCATACGAACCTGCTGGAACCTTCGGATCCTGATTCTGAGGTCGTTTACTCAAAAATCCAATATTAGTCAGTTCTTCCAACTCAAGGCTTTCGAAATGAGAATTCTCTTTCCAAATCGACTCTGAACTTCCAGAAATTCAATTCCGACCACACATACCAGTCATAATACCTGAAGTGAAGCTACTCAGGGCCTCAAACCGCTGAACGACGCGCTAGAGCTCAAAACGACCAGTCAGGTCGTTACACTTATCTTCTCTAATTTCTTTTTTCCTTACAAGTCAATAAATCTTCTCCTTGTATCGCAATTAAACTCAAAGCTTCAATTGGAATTATTAGCATTTTGAGTGCGTGCTACAATTTGTTACATTTAGTTATGCTCCATTAAAACAACTATATTTTAATTATTTTTCACAAACTGAAAAGTTAAATTATCTGAAATAAAGGGAACGTTATGTTTTTTTTGAAATTCTTGTTTAATGTTTATAGTAATAAATCTTGAGTAGTGTCAATTTCATTAAAATATTTCGCCTCTTTGGAAGCACACTAAAGTTTCTCCATGATAGATTTTTTTGTAGTATTAGTTATTTCATAAGAAATGCAATCTCATATTGCTAAAAATAATGTGAGGAGAGGATGGTCTAATTTCCAATTATTTCCTTCTTTAAGTTCAGCAGTAGCGCTGGAATTACAAGATAAGAGTATTTACTTTAGTTGAGAATATGTTGAAAATATCATTAGCGAGTGCATAGACCAGATAAAAGTGGTACTGTACAGGTGGAAGATCTGAAAGTTCCTTTGTTAGAGAGCGTTTTATCTCCAATGTAGAATTTTTCGGCGTAAATTCCGATCTAGTCGGATCCCTATCAAGGGCATATGTAGCTTTCGAGTTGAGGATTCATCTGAACTCAGTACCTTTCATGCGCAAAATAAATTTTTGTATAAAATTATTAAATTATAAAAATATGTATAATAGACATGAACACCATAACTTTTAATTTATAATAACTCAATGCTAAAAACCTTAACTGTTGAACCCATGGAGCTAAAACCAAAAGAAACTAATGTCACCTACATATTACCCACGCAAGAGTATTTATCGAGTACTATAAATGATTCCAAGGAGATCTAAAGATAAAGTTGTTTTAGTCAGCAGGAAAATAAGTATTTATATGTATTCGTCACTCATTCTCTTCCTATATAAGTAATCTCATTGTTTTCTTTTTCAATAGTAATCTCATTGTCTCACTACTTTGCAAAAGGAAACGTATGACATATCTAATTCAAATTTCCCACATCGTTTTTGAAGAATGACTTTTGTTACTATATAATTGAATGACATGAGATCTTCCATTGCCGAGCCTTGTAACGTGGGCTTATAACCTAAGTAGGGGCAATAATGTGGTGGAATGTTAGGCTGATCTTGAAGGCTGGGCTTCAAATAGCTAATGCTTGGCCTGCCCTATCCAAGCATGGAGTTGAGTCATGTGGCCCAAATGAAAATATGGGCTTCTTAGCTCCTAGAGTGGGGTGAACTGCGTGAGGCTGGTTTCACAGAGCAACGAAGAACTCCCACTCTATGCAGTGGAAGGATAACGGGCCGGTGCTATTCAAGTCCAACAAACACCTGATGGGCAACCTATTTAAACCATCACTTTTTTTTACTGTAACGGACATTGCTTAGTTTTCTCAATTCAGCTCCAAGACTACTTTTTGGCATATACGGCCAACCAATCTTGTTTGTAAAATGGAATTGGCACGAATCCATTTTTCCACCTTAGGATGTTGTGATGGCACTTAGTCTCTAAGACTAGGTAAGCCTAATCAAAAAGAAAATATTATAGAAAAGCTGATAAGTCTTATAATAACTCCAATACAAAATCACAATACAACATTCCCAAAATCCGATGAAATTGAGTCATAAGCTCTATAGAAACATACTAAAACCTCTAATACAACACTTTTGATAAATGGATAAACAGTGATGGGAAGAAACAGAAGGTGACTCCGAGGCCTGCGAACGTCAAAAAGGTATACCTTGAAGTCTCCATCCGCACAGACAAAACTCTCAACAACACGATCAAAAGTACCTGAATCTACACAAAAATGTACATAAGCTTATCATGAGTACATCACAACAAATACCCAGTAAGTATCTAGCCTAACCTCGGTAGAGTAGTGACGAGGCCAGGTCAAGACACCTACTAGACCTAGAAACATGTGCAAGATATAACATAAAACTAACAATGGAAAGAACATCAATGTAGGACTAAGAACGGAAGAATTATAATTTACAACCAACGACGAAGATAATAGAAACTCAAATGCCAGCAAGAAGTAGACGGGTAATAAAACAACAACATAATCAGAACATCGATGGGATATGAATGAACTCAATAAGGAAAACGGATAACAACTCAAGTAATCAAATCAACCGCATGAACATGCAACAAGATTTACCCCGAGGTACCACTCCTTGAAATCACAAATCATGATCCATAATTGTCACGACCCAAATTCCATTATAGGTCGTGATGGCGCCCAACACCGTTGTTAGGCAAGCCAACCCTAATCAACTAGTGAGTCCTCATTTATTTTAATAAAACAATCCGAACATTTACTTAACTTAAATTTAAAACAGTTGATAATTTAACAAATTTGTAAGGCAACTGAATCGGGAAAGACTAAAGGGAATCATAATAACAGGGATACAACCCAAAATAATAGTCTACTAATGTGTGTGCCAGGATCTAGTGTCACAAGTACGAGGGCAACTAGTAGAATGTACAAATTATAACTATCCTACTGCCTGAAATAGAATAGACAGTAATAACAAAAGAGAGACTCTGGCATGCTGCTGAACGGCTCCGAAGGGCAGCTCACCGTGGAATCTCGGTCAAGTATCAAGAACGCGCACCGGACGGGTAGCTAGATGCACCTGCCTCATATCCTGTACAATTAAGTGCAGAAGCATAGTATGAGTACATAAACAATATGTACCCAGTAAGTATCCAGTCTAACCTCGAAGCAGTAGTGACGAGGGGGCGACTTGAACTTACTAGGGCCAAAAATAATATAATTAAGTGTGTTGCTAAGCATAGATGTCATCAATAAATAACAGTAAATAATAGGAAGTGGCAGTCATAAATAGAATTTTAGTTTCCGACATTTCAGTTAAAAATTTATATTTCAAAGCATGTAAAGCAGATCAAATCACAGAAAGTACCAAGCAAATAGCATGCGCAAATAATGTCGAGGTCGTACGGTCCGATCCAACATAATAATAAAGTGTGCACTGCCGGAGGGTCTAACGGCGCGAACCATAGATGCATCTAATACTCCGCTCGCGAATCATACATGCGACGCAGTGAGATACGAATAAATACCAAACAGTCAATCAAGAATTCATCATTGAGAGCAATTACCCAAAGCAATGTCAATTTCTCTTTAACGGTCAAGAAAATGATGTTTAACTTTTTAGAAATTCATTTGCCAAGTTCGATATGATTTACGCAATTTAATTGACAATAAAGTTACAAGTACGACAAGTAAAGCATGCTTTTGTGTCCTAGACTACCCGGACTCAAGCATAATAGTAGCTACGCACGGACTCTCGTCACCTCGTGCATATGTATCCCCCCGCAATTAGTGATACATATTCAATTATTTCACCTATGGGGATAATTCCCTCTTACAAGGTTAGAAAGGAGACTTACCTTGCCTCAAAGCTTACTTCCAAATTCAAGAATGCCTTCAAACCCTCAAATCGGAGCCGAACGATCCAAAACTATTCAAATGGGGTAAGAACTAGTCAATATATGCTCAAGAGTTCATATTCTAACTATTGAAATAATTTCCCCACCCTAAGTGCAAGTTTCCTAAAATTCATCCCTGGGCGCACATGCCTGGATTTCGGAAATTTTCTAAGAAAGTCGTTACCCATAACCTTAGGATCAAGAATATAGGATTTCTACTACATTCCATAACCAATTTCGTGGTTAAATCTTATTTTTTTTCAAAACCCTAGGTTTCACTTTAAACCCATAATTTCCACTAATTTACATGTTGTAGTCTATCCATGAACTATGTATTAAACTCTCATTAAGTAAAAATTACTTACCCCACAAAGCTAGGTTGAAATCTTCCCTTTTGAAGCTCCCAAATCGCCCAAGAAAGGAGTGAAATATGTCAAAAATGACAAACTCCCGTATTAAATGAAGGCCACTGCCTTCAGCGATTTTCGCACCTGCGGTTAGGGGACCGCATCTGCAATCTCACTTCTGCAGGAGATCGTCCGCTTCTGTGGAAATGGGCCAAGCCAGTTGGGGTCGCATCTGCGGTCAGGTGACCGCTTATGCGGTTCCGCTTTTGCGAAAGAGGAGTCGTACCTGCGGAACCTGGGCTCCTCCCCTTGGGCCGCATCTGCGATGGTTTAGCCGCTTCTGCGGGCTCGCACCTGCAGCTAGCCAATCACAGGTGCAGTTATGACAGCAACTGGAGCTTCAGCTCCTTCCCAAATTTTTCAACTTAGCTCGAGCCTCGTCAGATTGACGCTCGGGGCCCTCAGGGCCCCACCCGAACATACCGACAAGTTTGGAATCATAAAACAAACTCGCTCGAACCCTCAGAACGCTCGAAACAACATAAAAACTAAAAATCACACCCTAAAACCAATTGAATCAAACTTATGAACTTCAAGTTCTTCAATCTACTTCCAATGTGCCAAAACGTACTTATACTACTCGGAATTATACCAAATTTTGCGTGCAAGTCTTAAATGATATTATGGAACTATTACCGGTCTTGTAGTTCCATTCCGACTTCGATATCGCAAAAACCCGCTCCAAACCAAATTTAAAGAACTTCAAAATCCTTATGGAATCAACTTTTGCCATTAGGCGCCAAAACGCTCCCGGATCATCCAAAACCCGATCCGGACATACGCCCAAGTCCAAAATTATCATACAAACCTGTTGGAACCTTCAAATCCTCATTCCAACATCGTTTACTAAAAATGTTGACCGAAGTCAAACTTGGCCTTTTAAGCCAACCTTAAGGAACCAAGTGTTCCGATTTCAACCCAAACTCTTCCAAATCCTGAACCAATCATCCCCGCAAGTCATAAATCAGTAAAAGCAAGTACGGGAAGTCTTATTTAGGGGAACGGGGTTCTAGAAAGCAAAATGACTAGTCGGACCGTTACAATAATTTTCAAATCTTGCACGTATAGAACCTCGTGCCCACGATAACAATTACCTTCGCACGGCAAAGTCCTCGTGCTACCATGTACATCGTATCCGTATCAACATTAGATGATCGAGAGATATATTTAAACACAATAAAGCATAATAACAGTCTTGAATAAAGTGAGGTATCAAATGAGAAAAAAATTTATTTTAGGATTCAAATAAGTAAAATTAAGGACAGGTTGTACAAATAGAGTATTAGATGGGTTTAGTTTAGAAATTAATAAAATAATGTATAAATATTGTATCTAAACAAAGTAAAACATCAGTTAAATTGACGAGTTAAATATAGAATCTATTAAAAACAAAATGTGATAGCAATTTTAAGTAAAGTAAACATCAATAGGGTGATGGGTAAAATTTGAGAACCCAACTAAAGCAAAAATGTGATAACCATTTAAAAATAGTAATGCACCGAGTGATATAACGAGCCCTATCTTAAGAGACACATAGAATAAGACATGTTAATAATTCTTTTATTTAAAATTGCTATGTTACCCGCAACTCTACATAATATGAGATAATGACCCTACACAAGTAAATTCACCTTGATATTCAATTTACCAAGTAATAAGGGAGGCACATATTGGCACATTAGAGTAACACAACAAATCACATAGAATGCATGACTCTCACAAAAAGTTACTATTGTTCCAATACTGGATTAACAACGATCAACCAAATATGATCAAATACCGGTGAAATGATTTAAGAAAAAATAATAACCATTCAACCGATAAACCATTCCAGCATATAACGCACCATGAAAACAACAATTTAGGATAACTTTACTGTCACGACACTTATAACATATTAATTCGTTGTGGCCCGCAACCCGATCCCAAACACTAATAACAATATCAGTGGTGGCATGCAACCCGATCCCATCTATATCATATCATCCGTCCTTCTCGCTCCATATCATATCATTTCAATACCGTTGTGGCGTGCAACCCGATATCCAAACAATAGGCATTACACAAACAACTACAACTAACCACGAAGTATCACAAAACCAAATGCAATAACGAAGCTACACAAGAAGTCACAAACAGATGATAAAGTTACACAATACTCTCAAAATTAAATAGCAAGTAATGATAATTCATAAATAAAGACACGATTACCAATAATTAATTAATAATTAAGGCTTGTAACAGATAATGCATGAATTCAACAAGTAATTACAATTAACAGATAAAACGTATAAGAGTGAACTTGGCAATAAAAGATAGAACATGTACTAACAACTTCAAGTAAAGCACGTAAGAGCAAATTCAACAATGAAAGATATAACATATTGTGACAAATACAATTAAATACATGGAAGAAGTCTACACCGGTCAAATACCACATATAAGCCTATGTACACACTCGTCGCCTCGTGTACACGTCTTCCACATAATTCAAATTGTATCATCAACCCAAAACCTAAGGGGTGGTTTCCCCACACAAAGTTAGGTAAGATACTTACCTAAAAGAAGCAAAATTAATACTCTAAGAATTCCTTCTCATGTGCAACAACCTCTGGCGACTCGAATTTAGCCAAAATAACTTAATACCATAAATAAAAGCCATAGGAAATAATTTCGGATAATAAAGCTTCGATCTTTAATGAAAACCAAAAAGTCAACCCTGGGCCCATACCTCGAAACCCGATAAAACGCACAAATTCCGAACATTCATTCTGATACGAGTTCAATCATACCAAAATCATTCAATTCCGATCTCAAACCGTCCTTCAAACTATCAGTTTATATTTTAGAAAGTTTTTACTACAATCTTCAATTTCTCCAATTCAAATTATTAATCAAACACTAAAATCGAGATTGAAATCATGAAATACTAACAAATCCGCATAAAAAATACTTACTCTAACCCAAGTAGTAAAAATCTCCTCCAAAATCGAGCTCCAACACCTTGTGAGAAAAATTAACTAAATCCCGAAACAAAACAGAAAATGCAACAGCTGTCCCAGCTCAATTCAGGTCCTATATAATCCCAAAACTTAAGTTTGATAATCTCAACACGATCATTGCGAGATTGCACCCAATATAGCCTCTTGAATCACCCAATTTGGCCTTAAAACGAGGGAGATATGATGTTTTAAAGTTTAAAAAGAAATCTGAAAATTTCAAAGGCATTGTCATAATTATTTACACCAGAAAAAAGAACCGGCAATAAGAAAATCTTCGTTCTAGCACCCAAAACTCATCCGGAACCTCATGGACACAAACCTGATATACATTTCAATCATAAAACATGTTACGAACCTGTTCGTGTACTCAAAAAACTGAAAAGAGTTCAACTAGATTCGATATTGACCATGGTCAAACTTCCAATCCTAAACTTAACGAATTTCTCAACCAATGTTCCAAAATACTTCCGAGACGCTCGGGACCCCATCCAATTATACCAGCAAATATAAATACATCATAAAAACTTATCCAATGCCTCAAAACGCCCACGGGAACATCACAACAATGAATCGAGGCTCAAACCGAATAGAATTTCTCTTAAGTTGTTAAATCTTAATTCTTTCAAAAGAGTGTCTGAATCACACTTAAACACTTAGGATTGCTTTCAACTTTGCACACAAGTTCAAGTCAACTATATAAACCTATCTAAAGTCTCGGAACACCAATTGGAGTCCAATAACATCAAAGTCAACTCTTGGTCAAACTTTTTTTTGGATAAAGGTGCCTGAGGGCGCTGATTATTATTATTAAGCACTAAAGTAAAGAGAGTTATTACAGTGTCGGACTGATCTTATTGAAACAGTCCCAAATTTATCTTTGCTGAAACTAGAGAAAGCAAATAAAGGTAGTTCACTCCAGAAGTGCTCTCCACACCCGGCATTAGTATGTGAGTTACAGTTGCTCTCAAACTTCGCTACTGTGTGCGCCACTTGGTTTCCTTCACGGTATACATGCCTAACTTCCGGTTGGTCCTGTTGTCGGGTAGTCCCTGTTAATCTAGTGAAGAGATTGTAAGCTAATTTTGTTGTGAAGTTTTCATCCTTTGTTTCTTCCCAGAAAAAAGAGTCATTTAGGTGTTCAGAGAAAGGAATGTGAGTTTGTTGTATGATGTCAAAGATTGTATTTGGTAGTTCATATGTTAGTGCGTCTAGATTCCAGTTATTATGGGTAATGATATTGTTTACTTTTTTTGTAGAATCTTCCTTGTCGGGTGGTCTCTCAATTAGCTCCCGTAGTGTATGGCTGCCTGTACCCCACCTATCTTCCCAAAGTCGTACTTTTATCCCGTTTCTAATGTTCCAGGATATGTCTTTGTAGAAGAAAGAATATATTTTGGCAGCACTTTTCAAGATGTAGGAGTCGTTATGTTTGAAAACTGTGTGATTTCTTCTTTGGGTGTTGGTGTATTTTGCTTTAAGAATTTTTGCGCAAAGGGTGTCAGGGTTTGTTTGTGATCTCCATAGTAGGTTAGAAAGGAGTACAATATTCTTTCATGTTGCTTTGTACAGTCCCAGGCCACCCTCTCTTTTAGCAGAAGCTACTGCATTCCAATTGATGTGATGAATTTTTCGTTGTTCCGTTGTTGACCCCCACAGAAAGTTTCGCTATATGCGATCAATATTATTTCTGATATTGGATGGGAGGAGGTTTAATTGCATGGAGCATGTGGGTATTGCTGAGAGAGTCGATTATATAAGGGTTAGTTTACCAAATAGGCTGAGTAAATTGGCTTTCCATCCTTTAAGCCTAGTATTCATCCTGTCCAAAATGAATTTGTAATAAGAGCTTTATGGTTGCATGTTAATGATTGGGAAACCCATATACTTTCTACACTGGTTTTTATCTTATGTTTAGTGTCGTAGCCGGCGTTGCTTGTTCTGTAGCTGGTACATTAGAGGCAAAAATGATTTTTGATTTTGAAAAATTTATTCTTTGCCGGATTGGTGGGCAATAAAGTTGAATATGTTAATGATAGAGGTTGCGCTAGAGTTGTCAGTCTCAACGAATAGGATTAGGTCATCAGCAAAAAGGATGTGGGATATGGCTGGCCCATTGTGACTTATTTTAATAGGTTTCCAATTCAAGATATCCACTTGGTGGTCAATGCATTGTGTTAGCGATTGCATACAGATGATGAAGAGGTATAGAGATAGCGGGTCTCCTTGACGGATGCCTCTTGACGGTTGAAAAAAATCAGTAGCCTTGCCATTGACAATGATTGAGGTTGTAGTGGTAGTTATACAATTCATAATAAGCGTGATTAGGTCCTGTGGGAAGTTTAGAGCATTTAGTGAGCTTCTGACGAATGACCATTCAAGTTGTTCAAAAGCCATTTCGAGGTCAATTTTTAGTATCATCTTCCCAGTCCGACCCCTACAACTCTTGAATGAATGGATTGCTTCTTGGACAATTATTGCAATGTCAGATGCTCTTCTTCCTGGAATAAAATTGTCACGACCCAAAATCCATGAAAGGCTATGATGGCGCCGGACACCTCGGTCAGGCAAGCCAACATTAAATAATTAATTAAACTCTCATTTTAATATTTTAGGAACCATAAATTTCCTTTACTTTAATTAGTAAAAAGTAATCTTCACTGAATAATAAAAGTGTTTACAACTTTCAATAATAAATATCCCATAATCACCCCAGAACCCGGTGTCACAAGTGCATGAGCAATCACTAGGAGAATCAAATGAAATACAATAACTGTTCGGAATACAAATTGGACAGAAAGAAAAATACAGTACAGTACTTTGAAGGAGACTCTGCCGGCTGCGGGTCGTCTCGAGAGGAGCAGCTCACCTAAGTCTACGTATCAAACATGCAGCTACGCCTGACTAAGCCACTAGTCATACATGTGCCTGTGCAACAAAAATGCACAGCAAGTGTAGTATGAGTACAAAAACAGCGTGTACCCAGTAATTATCCCGTCTAACCTCGAAGAAGTAGTAACGACGGGTCGAGTTCGACACTTACTAGTGGTCCAATAATATACCGATAATATAGTAAATCGAGGATTTTTATAAGGACGGCTATAACTCAATAGCATGAAGCAAGTAAACAATTCTTTTATTAATAGGAAATTTCCAAATTTATTTTCATCATTTATACATTTACCTCAAGCCAGGGGAGAAATATCATCATTTATAAAATTGCAAGTCAAGCAATACAAGCATGCACAAATCATGCCGAGGTCGTACGGTCCGATCCAACAAAATTTAAACTGTGCACTGTCAGAGGGTCGAATGGGCGCGAATCATAGATGCATCTATTTAATCTACCGAGGCATTCGGCCCATTCCACAAAAGATAAACACATTCAAACAGTTAATCAACAGTTCATCAAAGGGAAATCATCTAATGTAATGGCAATTCCTCTTTTAATAGTCAAGAAAATTTTGTTTATCTTTGTTAGAAGTTTATTAACCAAGTATAATATTATTTAAGCATTTTAAATTAACAATAAGGTTGCAAATGTTACAAGTAAAGCATGCTTTTGGTCCTACACTACCCGGACATAAGCATAGTAGTAGCTACACACGGACCCTCGTCACCTCGTGCGTACGTAACCCCACAAATAGAAGCACATATTTAATTATTTCACCTATGGGGATAAGTCCCTCTTACAAGGTTAGAAAGGAGACTCACCTCACTCCGAAGTTCCATAACCAGCTTCCAAGCCCTTCCGACGACTCAAACCGATGCTCAACACTCCAAAACTTGCCAATTAATGGACAACCCAATGAAAATATACCCTAATACTTATAATAATTTAATTTATATAAATTCCAAACTCCGCTCAAAAAGTTGACAAAATCGCCCTCGGGACAAAATCTCCCTAGGGCCCACGTGCCCGGATTCCAAAAAATTTCGAAGATAAACTTTACCCATGACCCCACGAACTCAAACATATAATTTTATTCCAATTCCATGCCTAAATTCGTTGTCAAAATCCAAATATACAAGATTCTAGGTTTTCCTTAAAATCCCAAATTTTCCACTAATTTCCATGCTTTAATATGTATCTAAACCATGTATTTAACTTATAATGAGTGGGAACAACTTACCTTGACATACATGACGAAAATCTCCACTTGAAGCTCTCCAAAAAGCGTCCAACCAAGAGATAATGGAAGAAAAATGGGCCAAACCCCCGTTTTAAATAAGTCTCACTGCCTCCAGCATTTTCGCACCTGCGGTGCAGAGGCCGCTTCTGCTTCCCCGCTTCTGCGGCGCTGGTGCCTCTTCTGCGGCTTGAGCCGCTCTGCGATTCCTTCCTTCGCACCTGCGCCTTCATAGGTGCGGTCTCTGGTCCGCTTTTGCGGTCACTGGCCTCCCCTTGCTTGACCGCTTCTACGAGTCCTTTCCCGCACCTGCGAGCTCGCACCTGCGGCCCTCTTCACGCAGGTGCGGTTACACCAGAAGCCCAGCTGCTTCAATTCTTCCTCAACTTCAAATTTCAATCTGTTAACCACCCGGAATCCACCCGAGGCCCCCGGGACCCCGTCCAATCATACAAACCAGTCCCAAAACATAATGCGGACCTGCTCGAGGCCTCGAACCACATCTAACAACGTCGAAATCACGAATCATACCCCAATTCGAGCTTTATGAACTTTAGAACTTCGAACTTCTACATTCGATGCTGAAACCTCTCAAATCACGTCTGATTGACCTCAAATTTTGCACACATGTCATATTCCACATTACGGACCTACTCCAACTTCCGGAATCGGAATCCGACCCCGATATCAAAAAGTCCACTTCCCGTCAAACTTCTCAAAAACCTTCAAATTTCTAACTTTAGCCAAATGACTCCAAAATGACCTACAGACCTCCAAATCCACTTCCGATCGTGCTCCCAATACCAGAATCACCATACAGAGCTATTCCCATACTCGAAATCCCAAACGGATATCGGTAACACTGAAATGCACTTCGACCCAAATTTATGAGATCTTTCAAAAATGCTAACTTCCACAATAGCCGCCGAAACGCTCCCGGGTCATCCAAAACCCGGTCCGGACATACATCTAAGCCCAAAATCATCATACGAACCTGTTGGAACCTTCGAATCCCGATTCTGAGGCCTTTTACTCAAAAATCCAATCTTAGTCAATTCCTCCAACTTAAAGCTTTCGAAATGAGAATTTTCTCTCCAAATCAACTTCAAACTTCCCGGGATTTAATTCTGACCACGCGTACAAGTCATTTTACCTGAAGTGAAGCTGCTCATGGCTCCAAACTGCCGAACGACGCGCTAGAGCTCAAAATGACCGGTTGGGTCGTCACATTCTCTCCCACTTAAACATATGTTCGTCCTCGAACGTGCTGAGAACTGCACTTGAGTTGTCCGAAATCACTGTTTAACACCTTGAGGACCTACCCATGCTACCACAAGTCAGTTGAGCACATTAACTCGATCAAATCTGACGATATTCTTTTTTATTCAAACAAACAAGCTTAGGACCCAGTTCCGACACCCGAAATTCTCTGCCAGGCATGCTTCCAACCTACGAATACCGCATCAATCACTACACGATGCACCGATACATAATTGCATACCTTTGTTGGATTCACACTGTGCACTTCATAGCTCACATGATAATAATGACATCCTCTGATAACAATAGCCGATATTCCACGAATCCGATGCTCCCAATGCACCTCATGACATATATATGTCTTGTCCCAACCTTTGCAATACCTTCACGATGGAAGAGATGTGTAGAAATTCATAACCATCTGCCAAGTCAACAAATCATTGAGTCTCTACTCCTGACAAGAACCATCACCTCATTCTGAACCAAATAATGGTATTTGCTCTTTGATATACTTTATATAATCCGATCGAACTGATCCTAGATCCAATAATCTTCTCTCACCCAGTACGAACTGCTCGGCAATAAGCCACCCCAGACATGACCAAAAGTCTCATATGATGCCACAATGTGCCAATAGGCTACAAACTCGAACGTGATACATAAGGGAAACGAACTCTAGAAGGGACTACTCAACTCACCTAACTAATATGAACTTTCTTTGGAAAATGGGAAACAAAACACACAAAAATTAGAATATAGAAATCTGTACTCATCATCATGTTGTTGCGGCGTGCAACCCAATCCAAACAACATACCCGTGGTGGCATGCCACCTGATCCACACATTAAACTCACACAAGGAGATACACACCGAGCTAAATTGCTCATTACTACTAAATACCGAATATCGATTGCAAGCACGCTAAGTGCATAATACCATCCCTGGGGAGACAGATAGCGCCATAAGCTACAAATCTCAAGCACAACTGAGGTGTGATATATAATCTGAAGCACAAGAGCCATCCTGCTCACATAACACCATCGCTATGCGGAACCTCAATAAATATGAATTTATCAAGTCGTTTCAAAACTCACACGGCACAATATAGTATTACATGAAATAGCCGACGATGAAATAACATCCAATGCTCGAATAATCCTCCATAAGGAGTTCCATGCCAAAATGAACACATCTGGACTGATATAGAGCATATATTCACATTTAAATCCATTCACATACCTCAAACCGATTCCGATCGCACCGTACTAGGCTAGTAACCTTTCAGGGTCCATAATAACCCCTTTTCCCATAATTCACAAGAACAACCATCATATCCGGAACAAATCTCCACAGTCCACAACCAAATAAACCGAGTGCCCTCCAGGCATAAATTCTCAAATTGGTGATACTACCACATCCTTCATACTTGGTTTAACTCTTCAATCAATCAGGTGACTACATGTCACACTTACACAATCTCCCCGTGGAATACGCTCCCACGACCTTCCACATTAGGTAACTAATCTGCACACTCCTACCGCCGGTCACACTAACGCTGCAAAGCAAATCAAGAATCCATAACCAGGAGGCAAAGCCTCTTTCACAATACACCGATCTCAGGTGATGCTGAAGACAATACCAGCTTACTCTAAACATTCAAATCCTTTCCCTGCTCATCCGAGCTCGTGACATCCTTGCCAACACCGAACCACAACCTCGGGTCCTCACTTTTAATTTCCATACCGGTCAGTGCACCTAACGTGCCAATATGCGAGAGTATAAGAATTTCATCATAACTCCTGAACCATTAATAGGGTATACACCTCATCATACAAAAACCCTTTACTTAACTCATTCCAAGAGAACCATAGCAACCCGCGAGTGAATTCTCAAAACTGTAGATCATGCAAATCCTCAAGTAGTGGTCTAAGCCACCATAACCCTTCCGGGAATTCGCCCCCATATAACGGGCCATAATACTTGAATACTTCCAAATAAAATCAATTACGACGGCCGTCAAACCCCGTACGTACCGTCACAAATCACATGCATAGCTTATTCACGCTGGAGAAACTGATCACCGCCACCATTGTGCCAATTCAACCATGGCTAACCAATCTAACTTCTTCTAGTTCATCCATAACTTGCCTTAGAGATAATAACGACTCCATTCAACCCATAAGAACTCAATCTGCACTCATCCTGAGTGGCCTTGCATCAGGAGACCATGCTGTCTCAAGTACCACGAACCATCTCATACCTTCCTTGTGCGCACATTTGCATCCTCAACTGATACACCCATTCTGATAATCCCTCTACGAATCCGAAGTATGTTTCTCTCATTCACCCAAATGCTACATTGCAAGTCGAAAACATCATAGAACATTCCGAGCCTTTTATCATAATCTGCTACAAAAGCTCGATTAAAAACCATACTGCGGGCTTGAATCCTTACGCACCGCATTTTTAACCTTTGAATTCACTAGGACTGTTTTTGAGAGTCACCCACTCTGGCTTGGTCCCGAATATAATCAACTCCAAGGCTCCGCTGGCACATGACCACCCATCTCCATGGAGCACCCAATTGAATCATTTCGTTGTAAATCACCTCTGAACGGAGCATAAATCCAGAATCTTCCCAAAGCCTGAACATGAGTGAATAAGGCCAACTATAGCACACCTTTATCAATTCCATTGCTCAAATTACCACTTATGTTCTTTTCCCTTAGCTGTAATAACTCACCAATACGCCGATAACCCGAACCTCACAAGTTGATAACCATGCAACCTAATCGTAGGCGGTAGGACCCCCCCACTAGCTTCAAACTACTATTACACAACTCTGGAACCCACCTAGATTCTTTTTTCATTATTGACATGATCTTACACATCCCACCCGCCAAATTCCTCGAAATCCTTCTGTTAGAATTTCATGAACACTTTGAATCTCTAGCAACATTCACATATTCGACTTCTTACTGGATAGTCAGTAAAATCCTTCGCAAAAGCTTCGCCAACCACGCGACCGTTGACCTGCTCACAGGAGATAACCCACTTATGCAAATTACATACCGGCATCTCCCAATGACGCCGAACTGGGTACAATCATTACGACATCCATAACCCATCCTGAGCCCATGTTCATTCGCTAGCTGTACAAGCCCATTCACTCCTCATGGACAACAACTAAAGGTGTGACAATATCTTCCAATTCAAAGTTATATTGCATCCTTCTTCGTATCAAACAACTCCCTTTCTGTTGCATCCAATCTCCCGCCGCATAATAGCCAATATTTCAAATTAAGCCCGTGGACCCAATCACCGTCCACCAAAGTTCCCACATCATTCCAAACTTTCCTCAATGTGTGTAGTTATCCTGCCACCGAACCCATATGCTACTCTGCCACTCTCCCACTTTGGCCAGACATCTCTTCTTTAAGAAACTACTCGACTTCCGCTTATTACACCTGGCCTTCTAGAAATTTAACCACCGCATGACACTTCCTACATGTCCTTCCTCATCCTTTGCTGCTCAGCTGATGCCTTAGATCAAAACCTATCTCGGTAGCACTTGAACCAATAGACCGCTACTAACTTTAAACCCTTCCAAAGATCATCTTTCTAGAGCCGTCAACATCAGAAACACCGATTCAATCCTGAACCACCGCACCCTGCGATCTCTAACAGCCGCTTCTCCAATACTATCTCACAATATCCTGCTCCAAAGGCGAATCGTAGAAGATCATAACAACGGCGAACTCAACACATTCAACAAGGATAATGACACCACATCACAGATGAAAATTCCACCACGCTCGAAAGTACCAAGTCCCGTTACCCCATCAACCCAAACCTGAACGCTTATAGTTTGATTCCCTTCCCTCGCCATCTGTGAATTATGTACTGAGTAGACCTCCTTTAAAGTCATTCATTGCCCCAACACATGGTCAGGTATCCTACCATCACATTAATACTGCGCGATAACCGTTCATAAGCATCATAGCAACCTGTGCATAGCCTTAAAGCTCTCAGAAGTACAGCTACTGAGCTGAAACGATAGAATATCCTTCCGCAAGGCGACAACAATAGCCCAAACAACCACGTAGGGAGAAACATCGCACACCATATCTGTAGTACCATTACAATTAGTCACTTCCCGATTCATAACCAACGCTTCGCGTCACATAATACTGGATGGAAAGGAAATGAAGACATAAGCCCCAAAGGGATCAAATCACATGATGAGGAATCAAGAAGGGAAGTGCTCCTAACAGCCCTGTAGCCTTTCGAAGATAAGTACAGACGTCTCCGTACCAATCTGCAAAACTCTACTAGACTTGCTCATGACTCGTGAGACCTAAGGGAACCTAGTGCTCTGATACCATGTTGTCACGAACCAAAATCCATGAAAGGTCGTGATGGCGCCGGACACCTCGGTCAGGCAAGCCAAAATTAAATAATTAATTAAACTCTCATTTTAATATTTTAGGAACCATAAATTTCCTTTACTTTAATTAGTAAAAAGTAATCTTCACTGAATAATAAAAGTGTTTACAACTTTCAACACTAAATATCCCATAATCACCCCAGAACCCGGTGTCACAAGTGCATGAGTAATCACTAGGAGAATCAAAAGAAATACAATAACTGTCCGGAATACAAATTGGACAGAAAGGAAAATACAATACAGTACTCTGAAGGAGACTCTGCCGGCTGCAGGTCGTCTCGAGAGGAGCAGCTCACCTAAGTCTCCATATCAAACATGTCGCTACGCCTGACTAGGCCACTAGTCATACATGTGCATGTGCAACAAAAATGCACAGCAAGTGTAGTATGAGTACAAAAACAATGTGTACCCAGTAATTATCCCGTCTAACCTCGAAGAAGTAGTAACGAGGGGTCGACTTCGACACTTATTAGTGGTCCAATAATATAACGATAATATACTAAATCGAGGATTTTTATAAGGACGGTTGTAACTCAATAGCATGAAGCAAGTAAACAATTCATTTATTAATAGGAAATTTCCAAATTCATTTTCAACATTTATACATTTACCTCAAGCCAGGGAAGCAATATCATCATCTATAAAATTGCAAGTCAAGCAATACAAGAATGCGCAAATCATGCCGAGATCGTACGGCGCAATCCAATAATATTTAAACTGTGCACTTTTAGAGGGTCGAATGGCTCAAACCATAGATGCATCTATTTAATCTACCGAGGCATTTGGCCCGTTCCACAAAAGATAAACACATTCAAACAGTTCATCAAAGGGAAATCATCTAAGGAAATGGCAATTCCTTTTTTAATAGTCAAGAAAATATTGTTTAGCTTTATTAGAAGTTTATTAACCAAGTTCAATATTATTTAAGCATTTTAAATTGACAATAAGGTTGAAAATGTTACAAGTAAAGCATGTTTTTGGGTCTTACACTACCCGGACTTAAGCATAATAGTAGCTACGCACAGACCCTCGTCACCTCATGCGTACGTAGCCCCCACAAATAGAAGCACATATTTAATTATTTCACCTATGGGGATAATTCCCTCTTACAAGGTTAGAAAGGAGACTCGCTTCGCTCCGAAGTTCCATAACCGGCTTCCTAGCCCTTCCGACGACTCAAACCGTTGATCAACGCTCCAAAACTAGCCAATTAATGGACAAACCAATGAAAATATACCCTAAGGCTTATATAAATTCCCAACTCCGCTTGAAAAGTTGACAAAATCGCCCACGTGCCCAGATTCTAAAAATTTTTGAAGATAAACTTTACCCATCACCCCACGAACTCAAATATATAATTTGTTTCCGATTCCATGCCCAAATTCGTGGTCAAAATCCAAATATACAAGATTCTAGGTTTTCCTCAAAATCCCAAATTTTCCACTAATTTCCATGCTTTAGTCCGTATCTAAACCATGTATTTAACTTATAATGAGTGGGAACAAATTACCTTGACATATATGATGAAAATCTCCACTTGAAGCTCTCAAAAAATCGTCCAACCAAGAGATAATGGAAGAAAAATAGGCCAAACCTCCGTTTTAAACAAGCCTCACTGCCTCCGGGATTTTTGCACCTGCGGTGCAGAGGCCGCATCTGCGGCTCTGGTGCCGCTTCTGCAGCTTGAGCCGCTTCTGCAATGCCTTCCTCCGCACCTGCGCCTTCGCAAGTGCGGTGTCTGGTCCGCTTCTGCCGTCACTGGCCTCCCCTTGCTTGACCGTTTCTGCGAGTCTTTTCCCGCACCTGCGAGCTCGCACCTGCGGCCCTCTTCACGCAGGTGCGGTTACACCAGAAGCCCAGCTGCTTCAGTTCTTCCTCAACTTCAAATTTCCATCCGTTAACCACCCGGAATCCACCCGAGGCCCCCGAGACCTTGTCAAATCATACCAGTCAGTCCCAAAACATAATGCGGACCTACTCGAGGCCTCGAATCACATCAAACAGCGTCGAAATCACGAATCACACCCCTATTCGAGCTTTATGAACTTTAGAACTTCGAACTTCTACATTCGATGTCGAAACCTCTCAAATCACGTCCGATTGACCTCAAATTTTGCACACGTCATATCAACATTACGGACCTACTCCAACTTTCGGAATCGAAATCCGACCCTGATATCAAAAAGTTCACTTCCGGTCGAACTTCTCAAAAACCTTCAAATTTCTATCTTTAGCCAAATGACTCCGAAATGACTTACGGACCTCCAAATCCACTTCTGATCGCGCTCCCAATACCAGAATCACCATACGGAGCTATTCCCAGACTCGGAATACCAAACGGACATCGATAACACCGAAATGCACTTCGACCCAAATTTATGAGATTCTTCCAAAATGCTAACTTCCATAATAGGCGTCGAAACGCTCCCGGGTCATCCAAAACCCGGTCCGGAGATACATCCAAGCCCAAAATCATCATACAAACCTGTTTGAACCTTCAAATTCCGATTCCGAGTCCGTTTACTCAAAAATCTAATCTTAGTCAATTCTTCCAACTTAAAGCTTTCGAAATGAGAATTTTCTCTCCAAATCAACTCCGAACTTCCCGAGATTCTATTCTGACCATGCGTACAAGTCATTTTACCTGGAGTGAATCTACTTATGGCCCCAAACTACTGAACGGCGCGCTAGATCGCAAAACGACCGGTCGGGTCGTTACAAAAATGACATTGATTAGGACTGATAATATTGTTAAGGAAAGGGCGAATACAATTTACGATAATTTTTGTTATAATTTTATAAATAGTGTTACAAAGACTTATGGGTCTATATTGGAAGATATTTTGGGGGTGTTTTACCTTAGGAATGAGAGTTATATAGGTCTTATTTAAGTCAATGTGTGTTGATAGTGTATTAAAAGCTTGAGTACAAGTATGGGTGATAGCTTCTTGTGTGTATGTTCAGTATTTTTGGAAGAAGATTGGGTGGATACCATCCGAACCAGGGGCCTTAAGAGGTTTGAAAGTTTTAATAGCTTTGGTAATTTCAGTTATTGAGAGAAGCCTAGTGAGAGCTATTTTGTCCTGTTGTGAAAGGATATTTAGTCTGCTTAGGTTAGTGTGTGTCAAATATATACATGATTCCAGATCTGTTGTGTAGATGTTTAAGAAGTGCTTTACAATAACATCATTAATTCCTTTGGTGTCAAAAGTCCAGTTTTCCAACAGTGTCGTTAAGTCCTAGCCTACTTCTCTGGATAGTTGAGAGGTGGAAGCATTTTGTATTGGCATCCCCGTTGTATATCCATTGGACTCTTGATTTTAACTTCCAAAAATCTTGTTCATTTTGGAGGATTAGGTTATAATCATGAATAAGGCTGTCCTCAAGAGTAATGTGGAAATTGGTCTTATACTGTGGGTCCATGTCCTGGAGCCCCCGTATACGTGCTAAAAGAAGTCTATTTTTTTAAAGATATTCCCAAAAGTGGACCGTTCCATTCTTCCACGTGTTCTGTAAAAGAGGTGATAGCATGCATGTAATTTGTATTGTTGTTCTAGTGTTATTTTACAATGTTTGTGAAAAATGGGTGACTAAGCCACATTGTTTCAAAGCGAACAAAGGGTGTAGGTTTATTAATAGTTTTTGTCAGACTTAGCATTAGTGGGCAGTGATCCGAATGTTTACGAGGCAGGTGTGTGATAGTCGCGTTAGGGAAACCCAGTCAGAATGCTCATAAATTTGGTGCTGTCATTGTTTCCTTCTATTTGTCCATGTGAAATATGGGGCCACAAATCCAATTCAATCATATTAATGGTGTCGAGGCAGTTAAGAAAAGCAGTGCTTCAACTCTTATTT
Organism: Nicotiana attenuata; assembly: GCF_001879085.1. Classification (NCBI taxonomy): domain Eukaryota; kingdom Viridiplantae; phylum Streptophyta; class Magnoliopsida; order Solanales; family Solanaceae; genus Nicotiana; species Nicotiana attenuata. The sequence goes on from NW_017671787.1 coordinate 178,498, forward strand.
ATGGGCCTTCCTCCAAACTTTTCGTAGGCAGCTGTGACTTCATTAAAGTCTCCACATAGTAGCCACGGGTAGGTATTATTTTTTGCTACTATTTCCAGGTTATTCCAAAGAATGTTTTATTTGCTAGTAAGGTGCTGACATAAACTAAGGAGAGCAGCCAAGGGTGTTGAGTTACTACTGACATGTATGTTTGCATGGATTTCCTGGTCTGTCACAGCTACTGGGTCCATCTCCAACTCTTCATGCTTCCACATAAGGACAGCTCCACCAGAGTAGCAATCTGCACTAATTTCAAATAAATCAGTGAAACCAATAAATTCGATGAGGTCATAATGGCTTTGCATGCATTTTTCAGTAAGGCAGATGATGGATGGGTTGTTCTAGTCCACAAGGTCTTTGAAATTGCGCCTGAATTCTTGGTTGTTGCAGCCTCTACAGTTCCAAATGAGTATCTTCATTTTGGGTTCATTTGTTATACGTGAGTTCTCACCCGGGGCCAGTGACATACGCAGGTGCGCAACTAAGTGATCCTTCTCATTGGGTGTCGGCAATGGCAATTCTTCCTCCATCAGTGTGGGGAGAATCTGAACTACATATTTGTGGAGGATCGAGCAGGGGTAGGTGCGGATGTTCACTGCTATGCAAAGCACATTTTTAGGAACTGTGATGAAATATGTTTTTTCTCTGTTTCGTGAAGTATTTGTCGACAGTGATTCCCGTAGAGTGATGTGTTACAACATTTGATCTAGGATGTTTCGTGCTTGCACTCCTTGGTTCATTAAATTGATTATGTCTACCTCCGGATTCAAAGGGGATAATGGCGCTGCTGGTAATGTCTTCATAGTTGTTGCCTCCTGTGCCTCCACTTCGATATCCAGGTTTGCCGGTAGTTGTAGTTCCTTCGTGTCCGGTGATGAGAGCAACCAAGTGTTTGGTGGGGGTGTAGGAATTTGTTGTTCCTCCTGGGCTTCCATGGTGATCTGAACCTCCAATGGTTGTTGCGTCTGTGGTTGCTAGTAGATCCCCTGCATTTGTTGTTGTCATTCAGTGGCTTCTGTAAGGTGGTTTACCATCTCCAATGCTAACATCTCCATGTTCTGCAAGGTTTCCAATCGCACTTCTATGTGGGGTTCCCAATCCTGTAGTTGGTTGACGATGTCCTGTGTGTTCTCTAGGAAGAACCAGACATGCTGCTGTAATCCCACTACATCCAAGCCAGGGGTCGGTGGCGGGTGATGTGTTGTAGGAACTGGCATCACTAGGAAGACTGTTGTTTGTAAGTAGTACTTTGTTGTTTGGAAGTGGTTGTGGTGGTATGGAGGGTGTTGGTGGATCTCACTCATGTGCGGTGGGAACTGGTGGCAGTAGCGTTGGTTGGGACGTTGATAGTAGTGGCAATACATTTTTGGTAGAGGTGAAACGGAGATTGGTTCTATGGAAGGGAGTGAGGGGAAAAAGATAAAGTGGCCGGCTGGAAGGGGGTTTCTTGGGCTTGTGGTGAGGTGACTGATGGGAAGGGATTGGGTGAGTGATGGATGTGAAGAGTCTTGGCAGCGTGAGTGATAGTGTGGGTAGTATGGAGGGAGTAGTGATGTTTTAAGCGTCAATACCACACAAGAGGGGGGGTGATTTGTGTGGTACCCAATTTTCGCTTAACTGAACTATAGAAGAACCTGGTTCTTCTAGGTGCTCCAACTACTACTGTTTGCGGAATAATAGATACTGAAAATGAAGAACACAGATATTTTACGTGAAAAACACCTGGCTCAAAAGGTGAAAAAACCACGACCTACTACTCAGTAGGATTTTCCCAAACTTTCACTAATATCACTGAGCCAAAACAGCATTTACAAAAACTCTTTATAAACCTAAGGATTAACTCTAATCCCGTTGTGGCACACAGCCTCAACTGTTGTGACAACTTCAAGTTAGCTATAACTTGAACACTCTAGGTACCTAATACAATTGCTTCTATGAAAGCTGAAAGGTACAATTTTAAATCACCTACTACAATTGAACTAGAATAAAAGATAGACACAATGTAACTGGTTCTTCTATCTCGTTCAAGTAGCTTCAGGAGTGCACACTCAAATCACACATAAATTGCTTGAAAAATCGCCTTGCTCTTTTGCTCTCAATTTAGTTTAACTTCTGCGTATGTGCATTACCTGTAAAAGAGAACAACACTGACATTTAATAGGTTAGTGATCAGAGTTCGATTGGGACTCAGTTGTTGCTCTTCTATCGTAAAAGAGTTCATGATGATCTCAAACTCTTACACTATCTTTATCCTAGATTGTGTTCTCTTCATATAAGGAGACTTTCTCTCCTTATCTAATATGCAACCTTTTCGATCAGATCAGGAGATATTGCTGCTTGATCAGTAGGACTTATCTCCTTCACGTGCCTCTCACATGTATAGATTGATCATGACTGTGCTTCACAAGATAGACCTGGTCCATGACTGAGTTCTTTTGTCAATCTTCAAAACTTCACCTGTTCTTGGGCCAACAAGTAGGCTTCATAATTGGATATGATTTCATGTAGAGTAGTCTTTCTAGAAGGAGTATTTGGGGTGTTGTCGTTAGTAATAGAAATGTGTGAGTTATTGCCGCATGGAGTATTGTGCATGTGTCCTTGAGTACCTTTGGGTGTTCCTTTTTTTGTATTGTTGTTGTTTGCTATAGTCTGAATTTTTGAGGGCATATTAGAGGTACTAGCTGAAAAGGCGGATTTTGTTTGTGGTACAGGTGGTGGGCAATTAGATGTTTTGGCTGAAAATAGAAATAGGTGTTTTCTTGGTTTTGATTGTTGATGGCGATGAAGGCGATGGTGATGGGATTTCGATGTCAGTTTTCTCTTTCTTCTGTTTTGGTAGTTTATTTTCTAAATCCAGTTGACTAAAGACTGTGAATTAGTTTTTTTGTGTAAGGATAGTTGACTCTTGAGATATTATAGAGGTGGAATAGGGAGCAGATGTCTTTATCCCCAAGTTTAGAGTGTCTCTAGTTGTTGAGGTAGTAGGTGTCATGATGTAAGTGTCTTTTCCTATATTGTTTTCTTTTTTTACCATCAATTTTGTCGACAGTTTTTGCTTTTTGACTTTCCCAATCCTTTTTTTCATTGTTATTAATGTTCTTTTCTCTTTTTTGCTTTTCTTCTTCTTTTTCTTCTTCTTTTGAAGTTGGAGCGGTGTATGTTGGAGTATGACATTGTCTTCCACTGTTCAGATGCTCTTTCTGGTTTGTCGCTTTCCTTAGTCGTTGCGGAAGTTGTTGCCTTATGTGGGCATTGGTATGGGTTGTGTCCCAGGCATCTGCATATTGTGCACAGTGGGTTGGTGTCTTTGTAGTGGACATCCTGCAGGTGTTTTCCAATCATGACATTTCTTGGTAGTGGTTTCCCTAGTGGCGCAAGGATACATAACTGTGCATATCTTCCCCTAGTCGTGTTGGCTGTGCAGCTGTCAATCTTCAAAACATCGCCAATCTTTTGGCCTATTTTTCAGTATTTCAAGGTCATAGTATTCTGTGGGTAGTTCTTGAAGTCGTATCCAGGTGGTGGAAAAATTGATGTGGTTTGCGTTTGGGTTGAATTTTGGTTTCCATTTTCTGACCGTAAGGTACTGTGATCCAATAAATCAAGGTCCGTGGTTGATGATTCTTAGGTAGTGGTCGGTGGAAGAGATCTTTATAAGGTAGTAATTATTTCCCAGGTCAATTAAGTTTAGGGATTTAGATGAGTTCTAGGTTTTGTGGATCTTGGTTCGTAGCAAGTTGTACCCCATACCTTTCCCCAGTAGTTTAATGATTATGGACCGTTTCCAGGGTTCATATAGTCCGGTTCTGTCCTCAACTGTGATGGGTATGTAGTTCGAGTGATTTGATGGGTTAGTTTTCTTCTTCTAAGGTAAGTATACTAAAAAGTGTACAATCAAAATCCATGGGAGTAAAAGTTTGTTTGTTGGTTACGGTATATCTGTAACTTGTTTCCATAAAAGGTCTGTGTGTACTGCGTGAGAGGAGGTCCTCTTCTTCCTTGGTTGTGGTGCTGTTGTCCATCATGACCTGCTATGTTGCTGCAATGGCTTTTATTACCTTGCGTAAATTTGCTTCAAATATTGCATAGATGTGGTTGTCGTTTGATTGATGTGTGAAGTAAGTATTGTTGATAAGATTTGTTTGGATTTTTTGTGATTTGGTGGTTTCTCTCTCTAAAAGGTTAGAGAGAAGTGAGAGAACCCAAATATTCTTAAGTTCTTCAAATTGCCAACTTCCGGTAAATAGTGTTGAATTCTTCTAGGAACCTCCAAAACTAAATTCGAAAATATGTACAAGTCCAAAATCATCATACGTATCGGAACAATCAAAACCCGATTCCAAGTCCCTTTACCCAAAAGTCAAATCTTGGTCAACTATTCCAACTTAAAGCTTCTAAAACGATAATCATTCTTCCAAATCAATCCCAAACCGCTCGAAAACTAAAAGCAACCATACACGCAAGTCAAAATACATAATATGAAGCTACTCAAAGTCTCAGACCGCCGGATGAAACGCTAAAGCTTAATACGACTGGTTGGATCGTTGTAGGAATGGGCAATCGATTTATCTCTTTGTTGTTTTCTTACAGACTAACCAATAGGTTGAATAATTAATGAACGTTTTACTGTAGGTTTAATAATCAACTTAATTACAACAACAACAACAACAACAACAACACCAACAACAACAACCCAGTGAGATCCCACAAGTGGGATTTGGGGAGGGTAATGTGTACGCAGACCTTACCCCTATTTCGGAGGAGTAGAAAGGTTGTTTCCGGTAGACCCTCGACACAAGGAGGGAGGAAATAATCAACCTAATTAAACCACCACTTTTTACCGTAAGGGGCATGGCTCAATCTTCCCAATTTAGCTCCAATTTTTCTCCTTTGGTCTCATTTATGAAGAGCATTACTTCATTTATCTTCTCTTTTTATTTTCCATTTTATATTCTCTTTCATATACATCCAGCCAATCTTTGTTTGTACAATGGAATGGACCATCGATTTATCTCTCCATTGTTTTCGTATAGACTAATGAATAGTTTCAATAATCAATGAACGTTTTCTTTTCCATAAATCAAGATATTATGTGAATTAATATATTATTGAATACAAATACTCATATACCAAAAAAAATGGTCTAATTGCTACAGTTATGATATACCAAATTCAAATGGTGCCGGCTGAAAGGTAAGGCGAGTAAAGTAACACCTCTTAGGCCCCCCAATGTTTGCGGCTCCATTTTCACTAGGAGGTCTATGAATTATTATTTTTTATTAAAAAAAAATAGTATTGTACAAAGTAAAAAGGTATTGCTTTAATTGATTTGTTGTTGGTGTTGACCCCGTATGAGAATATATTTTGTTTTCTATTTAGTGATAAACATTTGGGTTCACTAGATAATCAAAATATGTGGAAAAATATTTTGTTAACCTTGAAAGTTCCTTAAAACATGGTAAGTAGTCACTTAATTTGATATTGATAGTTTAAACTTAATTTCCAAATAAAAAGTTTTAAGAAAATAGACATCAAATAAAATATATACAAAAAAAAATTATGAATAAAATTAAAGCCTCTCAGCAAGATTTGGCTTTAGGCCATCAACTGCATTAAGCCGCCCCTCAATCCAAACATCTGATTTGGAAAATACAAGTTCAGTAAGCAGCTAACAGTGGTATCTAAATATTTGAAATCTAACGAAAATCCAAATATTAATATAGTGTACTTATATTTAGGATGGCAATGGAACAGGGAAACAGCAGGGCAGGGCATGAGAATATTTAAATGGGGTCGGGCCGGGCAAAACCTGATTTTTGAAAAACCTTTATTCCTTACTTTGGTGTTTATGACTTGTGAGTGTTACAGACTAATCCCCAACTTAAGAGTTTTTGACTGAAAAGTGTGAACCAACTTTTCTTATACTAATATAATTTTCAAAAAACCTTAAGAACATAAACCATATAAAAATATTAATATTATTACCAAAAAGCATTAGAGCACTAATTTTTACTGTCTCGTCAAAAATTATTCGTACTTATATTTACTTGTTAAATCAGTAACCAATCTATTGACTCTAGCTCCTTCATACATACACGCCTTTAAAATATAAAACTTCTTTCTTAATTAGTAAATAAAGAATTTGGTGAACTGATGAATAAAATGAAGAGAAGAAGTATTAGAGAGCCAATTTCAGATACTTAGCTATCATTAGAAAATGGAATATAGAGCTCCAATAAAATAAAATACAACATTGCAAAGTGCAACAAAAAAAAAGGAATTTTTAACCCTATAGAAAACCTTAGTACCCTATTTATTTCAAATAAATATCATTTTAAAATATTACATCCTATAGATACCTTTTATACTTTATAGCCAAATATCTAATTATAGTTACATCCTACATTTAAGGCACCATATATGCTAAATAATATTTTTCTCTCTCCTTTTTAGTCTTTTCTCTCACATAATCACCGTAAAATTGACTAACCACGTTCTCTCTCTCTTTTTGCATACACTTTACTCTTTCTCCCTCAACCCACGATTCATACCTCTTCTTCCACCCAAATTCTCTAGTTCTCCTCCATTATCACTCCATTACAATCGCTTAGGGTAAGTTTAATTCGTTGTTTTTATAGACGAAAAGCAATTGGTTCAACTGTAGCGGCTCGATTCTGCATGGCAGTGGTCGTCGAAGTAGGGTTCACAGCTTTTGCGTAATTCATGGCTTCGTTTGTGGGATTTGAGGGTTGGGGATTGTTTGTAGTTGTTGTAGGAGGTTGGGCAGATGTGTTAGGGGGGCTGACCAGCCGGAATTAATGGCTGGCCGGCGAAGCCATAAGGCTGTTTCTCTCTCTAGATCGCCCAAATCGCCTATTTGTATTCAGTTGTATTCGAATGTATATTTCAGCTGTATTCACATGTATTCAGCAGCATTCATTTATATATTTTAGATGTATTAAAAAGTTACGCGTATTCTCTTGTATTCAGTTTTAATCAGTTGTATTTGACTATTTTATTCAGCAGTAGTTAGTTGTATTCAAGTGTTTAATACAACTGTATTCAGTTGTATTCAGTTGTAATTAGTTATATTTAACTATTTTATTCAGCAGAAGTTAGTTGTATTTTATTGCATTCAAGAGTTTTATTCAGCTGTATTCAGTTGTATTTTGTTGTATTCAAGTGTTTTATTCAGATGAATTAAGTTGTATTTTGTTGTATTCAACTGTATACAGTTCTACTCAACTGTATTATTCATATGTATTTCTCTTTATTCAGCTATAATCTTTATTATGTATCTTTAACATACAGATTAATGAGGGATCATTTTAGTTCGTTGAGTTAAATTAGGAGAATATCATGTGATTTGATTTCCTTCCGTTTTTAACCGGTTTAACCTTCCAGATTTTGCGCAGATACGTTACTGTATTTAACGTTAATGCCGCTTGAATACAGCTAAATACATGTCAAACTTAGCTGGAATTTCACTTTTTACGCCTATTTTTTTGGTTGTATTAATGAATACAACAGCTTAAATACATGAAATACATTGTATAAAAACATAAAAGGTATCTATAACACGTAATATAGCAAAGGGTATCTATAAATGGCTAATTAGACCTAAAAGATGGTGCTTTATGAAAAATTCTCAAAAAAAAAAAAAGCCTAAATGGGGGCAAGGCAGGGCTTAATAGGGCGGGCAGGGTAAATAATTTAAAAATGCAAAATAGGACCGGGCGGGTCAAATGTTTAGCAGGTTAAAGCTTGCCTTGCTCCGCCCCAATTGCCATCCCTACTTATATTTCTAAGTAAAGAAAGAATAGTTGTCATCTACCGATCTCACCATTGTAAAATTACCAAGGCTGCAATCAGCAATTTCTTGCTCGTCTAAAATTTTCTCCACGTTTACATACAAAGCTTTTCAGGTAGAATCATCTGAGCCTCCAACTAATTTTCTTTTGTAGATATCATAAATCTGGGAAACATTCTAGGAACCATGATCCCCACATACAGTATTTATAACATCAAATTTACACACATCATTTTATCAGTTAAATAAAAGAAAAGTATGTGCCTGAATGTTGAATATATAAATCAACCTCTTCCTGCATTACCATGCCGTTGATTTCGGAAATAGCTAAGAAGTTGTTGAGCCTGCATGTAGCCACAAGAGTAAAATTTAGACATACCCAAAATACAAAAGGGTTAGATTGATAACACACGTATTAGAACTCAATGCAAGGGGAACCCTTTCAAGTTAATTAATATTAAGTCATTAGAGTGCTTTAAAGGGACAGTGATCGAGCTTAAAAGTCCAATTGAAGGAGCAATTTAGTCAAGGAATATTTTGGTCATTTTTGTAATTAGTTAATAGCTACTATAACTAGTGACATTTAGGGTTTATTTCATTAGTTAGCTTATGATGAAGAACAAGGATACTCATTGCGAGTGTAGGGCTCGTCTCATTTCTCTTCAATGACGTCTAATTTTTGTATGAGTCATTTCATTTCTCCCTTGGATTATACTTTGTTAGTGGATGTTAATTTAGTTTTTTCCAAGTTCATTGCTTACTAGACGTTTACTAGTTGCATTCAATACTTAGTTTAATCATTTCTCTCTTCTATCCTTGATTAGTGATTATTAGTGTGATTTCAAGGGTTTAGCTAATTTATGGTTAAGTTCTTGTTATTCCTCAACCCTTATCCCTAATTCATCTATCACTTCTATTGCTTTATATTCCAAATTCAAGGTTTTATTATGGGGTTTGATTGATTGATATTCAATTTCCTTAAATCTTCCTGAGTTGGTTGTTATCATAAAGTTTATACACACTGATAGCATACTGAATTTTTATGCTACCAGTATAATTTAACATGTTATAACAGGTTATTTACTCTATTTTCCAAGTTATCATATTACTTCTTTTATAAAGAGTTACTTGTTATTTGCTGGATAACTTAACCTAATGGTGCAAAAAGAGATAGTGCAAAGAAATTAAAGAAACAAAATGGATGAAGTTTCTGGCATCAAACCTTTTCTCTTGCTCTTGGGGTCCCGGACTGCGACAATGCCACTAATGGAGGTACAGCTCCTTCCTGGAGAACCATGTTGCAGAACCTGCTACTGTTAGTGCATAGTTGCAAGAGAGCAGCTGCTGCGTTCTCTTTACCCCTTGCGGAGCCCAGCTCAACAACCTCAACGAGAAGAGGAATCCCTCCTTCCTGACCAATTTCTGCTCGTCCCTCGGGAATGGTAGCAAGGTTGGACAAAACTGCAACAGCCTTGTCAACCATCCCAGTAGCAGGGTCCATCAACTCTACGAGATACTTTACTGCACCAGCCTGTATTATACGAGACTTGTTCTCATGAAGTATTGACAAGTTAAATAAAGCTGTCGCTGCGTCTTTCTTGCCCCTTGGAGTTCCATTTCCCAATAAATCAACAAGAGGTTTGATTGCTCCAGACCTCCCAATCTTCATCTTGTTTTCCTCCATCACGGAAAGGCTAAAAAGAGTAGCAGCAGAATTTTCTTTGGCCTCGGCGCTCCCTGTCTGGAGGACATGAATCAGAGGTTCAATTGCATCAGCATTTGCAATGGCACACTTGTTGTTGTCATTAATTGACAAGTTGAGAAGTGCAGTAACAGCATCTTCCTGTACTTTCATGTCTTTTGAGTGAAGTAGGCTAACCAACGAGGTGATAGCGCCACAATTTGCAATTACCATACGGTTATCCATATTATGCTTGGCAAGTAACCGGAGTTCAGCTGTAGCATTTCTCTGCATGTCAAGGGAAGTGCTCTTCAACTCCTCAATCAACTTTTTTACTTGCTCCTCAACTTCTGAAAGATCAGCCCTTCTTTCAACTGTAGCGGAAGAAACTATTCTTGGAAACCTCTCGGTTGGTCTGCGCCAGATCAGTTGATTACGAGGTCTCATCTCTGGTGTAGATGGAAATTCTGGCTCCTTTGGAAGGACAGAAGCAGCAGGCTTGGAATCCAACCCAACATCCCCTGAAGCAACAGATGCATCTTCTGACAACTTGTTTCCATCACCAGGAATTACAGGGGAAAAGTTTGAATTAGAAAGCGTGCTGGGTGCCGAGGTTGTTCGATTATGACCCAGAGGGAACTGGTCATCAGCTACTAATGTACTATGACCATGTGAACTTATCTCTCCGGAGTGGGCCATCCGGTCTTCACTCTTAATACGCATCCTTTCAACATCAAAAGCAAGAACATTACCACCAACTCCAGGTAAAGATTCCTCTGAAGAGGAGCGGGGATGAGATGGAGATGATTCTTCTCTTTGGCTTTCAGTTAATGAAATCAAACTCTTTCTCGGAGAACCTGAAGATTGCGTGGAGTCTGGTGACACAGATGGCTGGTTCAAGCTCAAAGACTTCATGGGATCAGGAAGCTTTACATTGTTTATTTCGCACCAGTTTGCGATAAGTGCCTTAACAGTGTAATTAGGAATGAGATTTGTATGTCCCAGAGTTTGCCGTGTCTTGGGGCAAACAGTGAGGCCAAGATCAATCCATCTCCTTATAAAAGCTCTCTCATAGGTTTGACCAGAAGCAACAATTACAGGGTCAGTCATCAACTCAAGTGAAAGAGGACAACAAAAATCAGGAGGTATTGGCACAGCGGTACAGCTCTGGGACTGTTTTGTGGTGACAAAGCAATCGTGCATATGAGAAACAAGAGTTATCATTTGCTCAATATATTCAACTTCTTCACTCTTTTCCGCTTGTTCAGCATTCTCTTTCAATTTTTCAAGGGCCACGAGTTCAATCAAAAGCTCTTGGTTTGAGTTCAAGCTTAGGCAATCAGCAATTTTGGCAAAGCTATCTGAGCTGGTTCCCAAGCCTTCCACTTGAGCTTTAATAACCTTCGTGATTGTCATTGATATCATTTCATAATCTACATACTTAATTTTCAGTATATAGAGCTGCCATCCAAACAAAAGACATCCACGTTAAAAATGGGGGAAATTGACAAACACAATGAAGAAAGAGAGATAGATAGATAGAGAGAGACAGAAAGAGTAGGGAGGAAGATTTCACAGCAGGGTCAGATGAATGAAACTCTAAATTGCTCGGACTCAGGTGTGGATCTAGAGGTCGGCTCCTTCATGATTTAAATTTTAAGATTCAGGGTACAGATCCAGGTACGGATATAGGTGCAGGGACGACTAAAAGTAATTCAAATATCTAAAAATACACTTCTAGAAATATGTCTAAATTATGAACATTACGTGGAAAAACTTACAAGGTATTCCAAGAAGAGAAAATATTGATCAAGAGGAGAATCCGAGAAGGAGATAAAAGGAAAAGGACTGACATAGATATTTCTATATACAAGGTGTTCCATTTTCTTCAGTTTCAACCCTAACTTTTGCTTTGATTTGTTTCTGTCCTGAATTTCTCCGTCGATTTTGGCCAAAGTACCCAAAAGCGGTTGACCAGATCCGCTACGGATCCCACACCCACGTCGTGTCGACACGGGTGCGTCACCAAAGTGAAGAGCCCGAGCAACTTAGAAGAAAACTAAAGGGATAGAAAGAACAGACATGTTCTTAGTTCCTACCTCAAGAGTTGTCAAAGTTACATCAGCAGGAAGGCTTTTATGAGAAGATTTAAGAAACTCAAGTATTTCCAGGCTACATGATCGAATTTTTCCAATCAATGGTTCAGCTTGCAGGACCTACATATCATCCAAAATCAAAACATCAGCAAGAAAGATACTATACAATTTAGCTGAAAATACTGAAAATGTGTTACATGTTAGTCATGAAGATTATATGAGCACAAAAAGAAACAACAATAGAGTTTTCTTTAATTTTAAAAGTTGTAAGTACTATTAAGTGCAGACTGTAATAAGATAATCTGCTTATTGAAGACATGAAAGTTATGACAAGAGGATAGATCTCCAAACGTACAAAATAGACTTTACTGCACAGCGGTTCCCAGGTCTCAAATAGCTCCCTCAGTTCATCAACACATTGAGCCAGCCCAGCAAATGCTTTCAGAAGCAGCTCACCAGAAGCAGCTTCAACATCAACGATGGCGTCAAAAATCGGCTTTACAAGCTTCAGTATATCCTCAATCTTACAATAATATCTACGAACCAGTTCACCACTTATGTGATCACTTGATGATAAATGGGAAAAACAGGAGATATTGTTGAGAAGCACTTTTAACAATGATATCTCCATTCCACCTGGTCAATTAGAATCAAAGTCCTCAGTAAACCAAATCAATAATATACACCAAGATTATACACTTCAGTTGAATCACAGAGGATAAAATGGATAAATTATCTCTTCAATTCAGGAGATAAGAAAACTGATCTGCAATCTATGCCAAAAATTAAGAGAAAATTAAGTCGCAATATTGTATAGAAGCACTTTAGCTAAATCACTAGCTGAGAATTTCCAGGAATACAGCTGATTCTTATCTTTAAAACACTCATTCAGATAAGGATATCTGACATTCTAAAAGGATTTAAAATTTGTTCGTTTGAGCCAAAAAAAAAAAGTATATTTCAAAGACACAAGTGTCACGAGGAAGATGATCAGTGTTTGGTCATGCTCATAAGTTTTTTTCTTAAGTTTGTTCATAATCTTAATGTGTTCTCATATCACACTTTTAGCGAAGCTACTCTTGGACTTGGCCACTCTGGACTAAACGTGCTCCCTCATCCTTCTCTATGTGTTACATTTTATTTCCCAGAGTTCCTCCCTTGCTTTTTTCAGTAATTTACTAATAACGTGTCTCCTCCTCAATTCTGTACTACACTACCTGTTTGAGTTAAATACTCTGAAGATGTATCCTTAATGTAACATTTATGCCCATTACATTATTTGTATGAGCCATGTTATTAGAGTGCATAACAGGGAAGACGGACAACTTCACTGAGTATCAAAAAAATAAAAGTCTAAAAGTCATACAAATATGAATATTAACACATTTATTGCACAAGCATATTTACAAAGAAAAGGAATATCCACTACGCAAATTTAGCAGTTATGCAGATTTAGCAGTCCCCACTTGTGGGATTTCACTGGGCAGTTGTTGTTGCAGATTTAGCAGTCATGTTGGAACTACATCAAGGTTACAACAACAAGGACAATCAAATTGTATATTTGTTACAACTTGTCCATGGGATTAACAACATCATACATGAAAAATGACATTTCGAAGTGATTGCTGAATAGAGGTAAATAATGTTGTATCGAAGTTAATGTCGCCTCGAAGGTCCAATATATCCATAATATGAATGTGGTAGAACTGTACATAATAAGATGAATATACGATAATACAAGATTGGACCACTAGAGATAATCACAGCCGACAAATGGTGCAAGTAGTACACATAGAAGATAAAATATGAGAAGGTTGCCTGAGTTAGTCCATGTCTAACCTCTAGATGCACGGGTTAAGGGCAACGATACGATGATTGACAGTGTTAAAACAGGACAAGATTGGCCTAAAATCAGAAAGAGCAAAGTTATGTCAAAAGACCTAAAACTCATTTGAAATCAACGCAGACTAAGCTAAGAACATAATGTAATGGAAAAAAAAGAATCTATATAACAATATTCACTAGTTGGAACTAAGGAATTAGGATCAGTTGTTATTACACTTACATAAGGCCTGGTTTGTCAGAACATCAGGTTACTTATACAGCCATGTGAGAATGAGTATGAGATCTAGAGAGCCCTCTTTTCTTGAATCTTCTATCTAGTCGAGACGTGACCTTTAAAGTCAATATTACCACACTTACGGGGAAGGGAAATAACACATCTCCTGAACCCAAAAATTATAAATTCCTGTTCCGTACTTTTACTGAGAACTTCATGCTCCACATGAGAAATACCATGGAAGATTTTGTTGCGTTGTTGTAACTTTAATATCTGAATGGAGAATATTTCTGTCAAATTAGGGTCAAGCATCTAATTCAGCAACCTCACCCCCCCCCCCCCCCCCCAA
>NW_017671787.1:192551-203455 GCF_001879085.1 Nicotiana attenuata
GTGAAGAGACAAATCTTTGCTTAACTGGGAAAAATGCCACTTTATGGTTGAGGAGGGCATTGTCCTCTGACCATAAGATCTCAAAGAACAGAATAGAGGTGGACAAGGCTAAGATTGAAGTGATTTCAAAGCTTCCTCCTCCTACTTCAGTCAAGGGGGTTAGGAGTTTTCTTGGGCATGCAGGGTTCTACCGAAGATTCATCAAAGACTTTTCTAAGGTAGTGAATTCTTTGTGCAAATTATTGGAAAAGGATGCAAAGTTCGTGTTTAATGATGATGATGATAAATGGGAAAAACAGGAGATATTGTTGAGAAGCACTTTTAACAATGATATCTCCATTCCACCTGGTCAATTAGAATCAAAGTCCTCAGTAAACCAAATCAATAATATACACCAAGATTATACACTTCAGTTGAATCACAGAGGATAAAATGGATAAATTATCTCTTCAATTCAGGAGATAAGAAAACTGATCTGCAATCTATGCCAAAAATTAAGAGAAAATTAAGTCGCAATATTGTATAGAAGCACTTTTAGCTAAATCACTAGCTGAGAATTTCCAGGAATACAGCTGATTCTTATCTTTAAAACACTCATTCAGATAAGGATATCTGACATTCTAAAAGGATTTAAAATTTGTTCGTTTGAGCCAAAAAAAAAAGGTATATTTCAAAGACACAAGNCTTAAGGTTACGTAAGACATCTAATTACTAGCAACCTCACCCCCCACCCCCCCCCCCAATAAAAAAAACCCCTCCTGCAGCTGACTGATTCTGAATATGTATTCAGTCAACATTTGGCATCATTTGTTCGTTCACTACAAGTTTTACTATCTAGTTTAATGACTTCCTACTCTAACCTAATATCTAGTTTAATGACTTCCTACTCTAACCTAATTCCAGGACGTCTATAGGACATAACTCTCACCATTTTTTAGTGACAATGGTGTTCGGAACAACTTGCTATCCACCTGGCAAACCGCTACTAAACACAAGCACAAGTACCAAATAATCCTGCCGAGAAGACTGGAGCAGTTGCGCTCATACTGAGTGTCATAACGGGGATTTTAACCTGAAATCTCAAATTGTCACTCCAATGCCTTAACCGCTCAGCGATTTTTCCGACAACATAACACTCACTATTTAGATTTCAAAGTTGTTATTTCACTGCAGCTAGATACCATCTGAACACAATTCTATTTGAGACTTGAAACACAGAAAGCCAGAAAAGCAAGTGGGAATCTAAGATGGGTTTATAATAAGACGAAACTCTATTACTATGTGAGAAGTTTCATTCTACACTCCATTCTATTAAAATTCCCCAAACCATGGCTTTCACTCGGATCTCATCAATATCAACTACTACTAAAATCTTTCTCTATAGCCTCTACCTTTTAAGTTTCCATCATGGGGTTTGAACTTGCATCACAAATTAGTACCAATGTAGCACAAATATATTTCATTGTTGTATTATACAAAGAATATATTCCTTGTGTCCCAATTTATACGACAGTGTTTGACTGGACATGAAATTTAAGAAAGACTTTTAAATTTGTGATATAAAACATGTCATAAATATTTGTCTTTGCTATAAATCATCTCATTAAGGATAAAAAAGGAAGTTACGAAATAAATTATTTCGTCATTAAACTAAAAAGAAAAGTGTGTCACATCAAATTGGACAGAGGGAGTAGGAAATAATTAAGCAACATAGTAAAAATGACTTGCAATTGTTGATGAAATTACAGGTAATTGCAAGAACCCATTTCAATTACTAAAGAAATTGGAATTACACAGCAACAAGCATTGAAATGAAAAAAAAAATCCATATAAAATCAAAGGGAAGTAATCTCACCAATCAGAAAAGACCAAATAGAGAGGCTCTTGAGCACACAGTGAAATGAACAAAACCCTAGAAGATACGACTCAAATACAGCGACCTAATTGATTCTACCAACCCAAAAATCAACGCGCTTTGAGGAAATTCCTCAAGAATTCACCACCCTCAACTTCAACAAAATTGTCAATTCCGACAACTTCAACTCCGAATTTTTCCTTAATTTGGATATAATCAGAACCAGATTAGAGCTAAGCAACTGTGTGCAATTGGGGGTTTTAGATTGTGGATTATTGTTTCTGGTGTCCGAAAATGGTAAGAGACAGAGCCAAGTTGGATAACTAAATGGAATTTTTTTTTTTTTTTTTTTGCTTATATTTAGTACTATAAATTTAAGGCCGACTTTATGTGTATTGACTTTGTGTTCCTTCTTTGACACCAATGTCTTTGACTTGGAATATGTAGAACAGTTATGTATATAACTTTACAACTTGAACAGCCATAAAATAAGTATATAGATAATGCTAAAAGAAGTTTAGTGCAACTAATAATAGACTATTTCGCGGGAAGGCAAAAGTACTTATCTATCTATCTATTCTATATCTATCTATCTATATCTATATTATTATAAAAACATAAATAATTTACAAAAATATCCCTGTAATATTGATAGACTATATACCCTTAAATGATTAAAATATTTGTTAACAAACCAAGTTAAAAATGGATGTAATTGTAAATTTCAAAATATTATCCACAGACAAACTTCTTATTCGATTTAAACTACACATAGATGTAAAATTCTAATTCGTTTTGGACTGCTATTGCACTCAACGCCAATATGCACATGGTTCAAAAGATAGTATCATTATTCTTTATGGATAGCAATATGCATGTTGGACGCTTGATTTTTGGTTATCCAATTTGTATGAAAAAGCTTATACTTACTCATATGCTTTATACTTGTATGTTCAATAGGTATTTATTAAATGTTGAAATTATAATAAAATTTATTAAATTAAAAATTTTCATAAAACAATATATCACGTTGATCGATTTTTATGTCTTTTCAAAGCTAAGTTCCCTCTAAAGACAATTCCATGTTGGATAAGATTATTGTTTTATAAAAAGTCTATCCAATATTTACAACTTCAAATTCAACTAAAAACTATCCTTTAATTACTTATGTGAAATTAGAAACCCAAGATTATATATACTAAACTTTCCTTTAGGTAAATGTAGAGTACATACATTCCAATTCAGTGGAAGTTAAATCAATTTTATACAGTTAGATATTTTCAAAAATACTGAAATTAAATTTATTAGGAGTAGTTACAAAATTGAAGCAAAATAATATCTTTATAATTTAGATTTTAAAGTGATTTTACTACTTTTAACCTAACTCTCATAATGTTTAATTCCATAATATTGTTGTCAAAATTTATTAATGAGTTGTCCGAATTATATAACATCTTTTTTTAAGGAACTGAATATTGAACTTTATACATTTTCAGTAATAAGTAGCAAGGTTAATTAGAATTTTTAGGTAAGTGAAAGTTTATAATTTTGTTACGCGTTTTATAATACTTGATATAAAATATTTTGTGGGAGACACGAACATAGAGACTGGTAATATATTAAAAGTACGAAGGCCTTTAGCGAAATGTTGATTGAACTTTTTACCCTTCATTAAAAGACACCACAATAGACAAAATTGTCATTTACTATTTTCCTCAAATGATTGCCTGATTATTTTTATAATATTTCTCTTATAATTACGCACAAATTTATTAAAAGAAAGTCCTTATTCCCTTTGATTTCTTTCATAATATGGAGACTTGAAGAAGTCACTATATAAGTATATCTCCAAGTAAATTTGGAGAATTGAAAACGTATAGTTGTCCAATTTGTTTCATAGTTTGTTTTGATTTGATTTAGGTTTAGCTTTTTATTTTTGCTTTATTCTTTGTAGTATATTTTTATGAATTAATATCTAACAATAATTTTGACTTTTAATTTAGAACTCCGCATAAACTCTTAGCTAAAGTTCTTGCTTATGCTCTCCATGATTTTATTGCAATCTATAGTGTCAGCCGACCAGGTATGCTTTTATGTTCATTTAAAGTGCTGAGATTTTTTTGCTTAATTATGATGCGGTTTCTCTTTTATTATAATAATAATAATAGTGCAATTTGCTTCTTCTAGCCCTTCTACAAAGTAAATTTATTCTTTTTCCTAAAATTCAGTTTTTTCTTCTCGTATAGGATTATAATTTCTTACACAGTAATTGTCAAGTTCATTAATCCAATATTTGGCGACTTCCATGGGTTATTCGACATGCTAAAACTATCTAAAGTCGATGCTTCTTTCGCTATTTGTAATATATGTCTGTTTGTGCATGTGTGTTCCTCTATATATTTTTGAGATAGCAACAACATTAAAACTGCAAAAAATTTATAGGTTGTGAAACATAAATAGCGGAACTCTAAACAATTAAAAATTTAACGTAATACGTGCTAATTTGCAACTTAGAATTGTTATATTTAATTTACAGAAAGGGTCCTGAAATATTTTGTTTGACTATCTCAAATAATTTATTCTCTTATATTGTTTGGAGTGACGCTTTATAGACAAAATTGTTATTTACTATTCTTTCCAAAATATTTTTTAATATTTTACCTTATAAAAGAAACACTACCATTTAGGAAGAAATTTAATCTCACATGGTAACAATGCATCATTAATACTCTGAAGCATATTAAATTAAAGGATAGAATTTTATTTGTTTATTTACAAGAGTTGTTCTGAACTTTGGATTGCTTATTTGTTTTCTCAAGTGGAACTAAATTGCATACGGGAATCTCCTAAAAATATGGGTTAGAAGTAACTTATTCTAGCAACTATAAAGAAACATGAATCTATTTTTGTCTCATAATAATAGGAAGGAGTCCTTCACTAACTGTAATTACAAGAAAACAAATTAGCAAATTATGTTTAGAAAAGACTTACGTAAAATTCGTTTACAAAAGTTTTAGAAATATAACCAATAATTTATTTATTTTATATTTTTTGCAGGATACATATTATAAATTCAATGCACAAATAAATAATATAAAAAATAAAAATGATAAGGTCCTTAGAAATGTTGATTTAATATTTTATTATTCACTAAAAAATTTCATAGTCGACGAAAAAGTCATTTGCTATTTTCTTAAATATTAGATAAGTATAATCTTATACAAAACATGTATAGGCTATTTTGGTAAGAATATGCTGAAAATAGAAGTCTAAATAAATATGTCATTTAGTGTCACGATTCGAAGTATCTTTAATTAAGAAGATACGAAACAATATCATGCGAATAATTAATAAGAGGAGTTTTTACTATAAAGTCGCCAGTGATAAAGTTTAATACATCGTTTACAAAAGTTTTAGAAATAAAACCGATCTAATTAATTTATTTTATATTTTTTTACATAATACATATTATAAATTCAATGCACAAATAAATAATATAAAAAGTAAAACTGATAAGGTTCTTAGAAATGTTAGGTTGAACTTTTTCGATTCACTAAAAGATTCCACAACGACAAAATAGTCATTTGTTATTTTCTTAGACATTAAATTAGTATAATCTTATACAAAAATATATAGGCTATTTTGGTAAGAAGTGTGCTGAAAATATAAGTCTAAATAAATATATCATTTAGTGTCATGATTCAAAAGTACTTTAATTAAAGAGATACGAAACAATATCAACAAATAATTAATAATAGGAGTTTTTAGCATAAAGTCGCCAATGATAAAGTTTATCAAATAATACTTACAACAATTTATTCTTCTTGTATACTACATCTTTTACTTATTGACGAGGACATGCGCATGAAAAGCACATACACTAGGGGTATAAAACTTAACGGCAAGCAATTTAGCAACGGATTAATGACGAAATTCGTAATTAAGTCCAAAAATTTTTCTGTAGTATTTGTTGTCAAATGAGGTGTGATGACCCAAAAGGTCATAACTTATTTTAAAATGAAATTCTACGTTCCGAGGCCTTAAAAACCTCTCTTAGCATCACTTCGATTTGCCTGCACAGTCCGGGCGCGTAGCCGAAAAGCCTATATGTGAAAATCTGTAAAAAATGATAAATTTTGACTATAAAATGAATTAATTTGACTTCGGTCAACATTTTGGGTAAACGGACCCGGACCCGTGATTTGACGGTCCTGGAGGGTCCGTAGGAAAATATGGGACTTGGGACGCCCGGAATCGAATTTCGAGGTCCAAGCCCGAGAAATGAATTTTTAAAGAAAATTGTTTTCTGAAATTGTTTAAAGGATTTGGAAATGAATTTTGATTAGAACATGTTGGTATCGGGCCCGTATTTTGGTTCCGGCGCCCGGTACAGGTCTTATATATGATTTAAGATAATTCAGTGAAGTTTGGTAAGAAACGGAATCCGTTTGACGTGATTCGGATCTTAAATGCAAATTTGATGTTTAAAGAAGTTTTGAGAAACTTCATTGACCTTGAGGTTTAATTCGATGTTCATGATGTTATTTTGGTGATTTGAGTATATGAATAAGTCCGTAGGATATTTTTGAGGTGGTGTGTATATTTGGTTTGGAGCCCCGAGGGCTCGGGTGAGTTTTGGATAGGCCACGGGGTGAAATTTTGGACTTAAGGAATTGCAGGCCTGAAGGCTTCGCATTTCCCAACCTCCCTTCGCAATTCCCAGGCTTCGCAATTCCCAAACCCATGTTCGCAATTCCCAGGCCTCGCAATTCCCAAACCCATGTTCGCAATTCCCAAACCCATGTTCGCAATTCCCAAGCTAGCAGAGGTCGTTGCGAACCCCTGTTCGCAATTCCCACATCTGAGACCTGCAACTTTTATACTTAGCCGAATTTTCAACCCATTTTCTTATTCTCTCAAAACATAAACACACTTAGGCGATTTTTCAAGGATTTCTTCTTCTCCAAATCAATTGTAAGTCAATTTTAGCTAACTTCCTTCAATTCTTAACATCTTTTAACATGATTTCAACTTCAAATCAATGATTTTCATGGGGAAAATTGGGTGTTCTGGTAGAACCTAGGTTTTTCGAAAATTGGGGATTTGGACCTCGATTTGAGGTCCGATTTAAAAAAAATAATTATATATTTGAGTTCGTGGGGGAATAGGTGGTCGGATTTTGGTTCGAACCTCGGGTTTTGACCATGTGGGCCCGGGGGCGATTTTTGACTTTTTGGGTAAAACTTTGGAAAACTCATTTTCATGCATTGGGGTCGATTCATTTAGCGTTTATTGATGTAATTAAGTAACTTGTGACTAGATACGAGCGAATTGGTGGTGGAATCAAGGGGTAAAGCTATAGTTGAATCGTGAATTGTGCTCGAGGCATCGAGGTAAGTGTTTGGTCAAACCTTAGCTTGAGGGATTAGGAATTGTGTCTATTTGCTACGTGTTAATTGTGGAGTACGACGTATAGGCATGGTGACGAGTATCTATACGTTGGTGTCAAGCATGCCCGTGAGTCTTGTATTGTAATTGTTATGACTCCGTTGTGGTTTATTGTGCCTCACATGTTATTATCATCATTTGTTCCCTTACCGGGATGTTTGTTTTGATATTATTGCTCCCTTGATGGGATATTGTTGAAATATCAGAGTTCCCTTGCCGGGATGTTTGTTTTGATATTAATCTTCCCTTTCCGGGAAGTTCTTATATTGCTCTTGTTCCCTTGCCGGGATTCTTTGTGATTATTGTTGGTTTGTAAATGGGAGCGGGTGGTACGCCTACCACAAAATAATTGAAATGGGAGCGGGTGGTACGCCTACCACAAGATAATTAAAATGGGAGCGGGTGGTACGCCTACCACATGATAATTGAAATGGAAGCGGGTGGTACGCCTACCGCAAAATAATTGAAATGGGAGCGGGTGGTACGTCTACCACAAGATAATTAAAATGGGAGCGGGTGGTACGCCTAAACAAGATAATTAAAATGGGAGCGGGTGGCACGCCTGCCACGAGATACATGAAATGGGAGTGAGTGGCACGCCTGCCACGAGATACAGGAAATGGGATCGGGTTGCACGTCTGCAACAAGATGTGAAAAGAAAGTGAAATCTGCTTTTGTTTCCTTATTCTTGTTAGTGGTTGAATTTTGATCCCTTTATAATTCTCTTGATATTCTGTTTTTTTACCTGTTATTCCCCGAAGCATTTTTCCCCCTCCCATCTTTACTTGTTTACTTATGTATTTCTTTTTCGCTGTATATATATTTGAACTGCACAGGTTTATGTGGTAGTCTGGTCCTAGCCTCGTCACTACCTCACCGAGGTTAGGCTAGGCACTTACCAGCACATGGGGTCGGTTGTGCTGATGCTACACTCTGCACTCTTTTGTGCAGATCCCAGTGTTGTTGACTTCGGACAATAGATTAGTTGGCTACCTTCAGTCCACGCGGAGATCCAAGGTAGACCTGCAGGCGTCCGCAGGCCCTGGCATCTCCTCTATCTTCTATTCCCTATTTCATTTCCCGAAACAGTGTACAGTTATTTCTTTAGACTTTGTGTGTAGTGAATCTTAGACTGTCTGTGACACTGTGACACCAGGTTTTGGGTGGTTAAGGCTTGAGTAATTGTAATAGACATAGATTCCCGATATTTCATTTCATTATTTTCTTCCGCTTAATTTAACTTTTCGCTGTTTATACGTTATCGCTTTGTGTTTGATAAAAAGGAATAAATGGATAATGAAGTAATTAGTTTTAAAGAATTGGCTTGCCTAGCTCACATTAGTAGGCGCCATCACGACTCCTGAGGGTGGAATATCCGAGTTGTGACAAGTTGGTATCAGACTAGGTTACATGGGTCTCACAGTTCACAGTCAAGCTTAGTAGAGTCTGAGGGATCGGTACGGAGACGTCTGTATTTATCCCCCAGAGGCTACAGAGTTAGGAAAATTCCATATCTTTTCTCTCCTGTCGTGCGGTTTGGTTTCTCAATGCTGATTGAATTTCTATTCTGTTCTCTCGCAGATGCCGAGAACACGCGCTTCCTCATCCGTTGACCAGCAGCCCGAGCCCCTAGCAGCAACTCCCACGAGGGGCTGAGGGCGAGGCCGAGGCCGTTCTAGATGCCGAGGTAGGGGCAGAGCTCAGCCCAGAGCAGCAGCACCAGCAGCGGAGCCTCAGGTTGACTTTGATGATGAGGTTCCGGCCCCAGCAGCTCCGGTGGGCCGAGCTCATGTCCCAGAGGGGTTTATTGCCACCCTAGTTCTTCAGGATGCTCTGGTCCATCTAGTGGGCCTTATGGAGAGTGTCACCCGGGCAGGCTTGCTTCCTGTAGCACCAGCCGTCTCTCAAGCTGGATGAGGAGCCCAGACTCTTTCTACTCGCACTCCGGAGTAGGTAGCTCCCCAGTTTCAGACTCCAGCAGTTCAGCCAGTTGGAGCAGCTCAGCCGGGTATGGTAGCCCAGGCCGGTGATGGAGCAGCTATGTCTGCCGATGCTTTGTGGAGATTGGACAGGTTCACCAAGCTCTTCACTACTACTTTTAGCGGTGCATCTACTGAGGATCCCCAGGATTATCTAGACAGCTGTCATGAGGTTCTCAGGAACATGGGGATAGTGGAGACCAATGGGGTCGATTTTGCTACTTTTTGCTTATCTGGATCCGCCAAGACTTGGTGGAGAGATTATTTCTTGGCTAGACTAGCCGGATCACCAGCTTTGACTTGGGAGCAGTTCACTCAGCTATTTCTAGAGAAGTTTCTCCCCATCACTCAGAAAGAGGCATGTCGGAGGCAGTTTGAGCGTCTCCAGCAGGGTTCTATGACTGTTATCCAGTATGAGACCAGATTTATCGACCTAGCTCGGCATGCTCTTGTCATACTTCCCACCGAGAGAGAGAGGGTGAGGAGGTTTATTGATGGTCTTATTCAGCCGATTCGTCTTTAGATGGCAAGGGAGACAGGGAGTGAGATTTCCTTCCAGGAGGCGGCCAATGTGGCCAGGAGAGTGGAGTTGGTTCTGTCGCAGGGAGGTGGTCAGGGGTCTGACAAGAGGCCTCGTCATTCAGGCGGATTCAGTGGTACCTCGTCTGGAGGTAGAGATTCGTATGGTAGAGGCCATCCTCCTAGGCCTTTTCAGTCGGCACTTCAGGTTTCTCACGGTGCTTCAGGTGGTCGTGGTTCTCAGATGCAGTATTCTGATCAGCAGTCCTACAGTTCACCGCCGCTTCAGAGTTTCCAGGGTCGTCAGCCCCAGCAGCCGAGGGCTTGTTCTACTTGTGGTGACACAAGGCACATTGCTAGGTATTGCCCTCGAGCACCGAGTAGCTCTCAGCATCAGGGTTCCCGAGCCATGGTTCAGGCACCAAGTGTTCCACAGCCCGCCCAGCCAGCTAGAGGTACGGTAGAGGTGCTAGAGGTGGAGGTAGAGGTCCTAGAGGTGGAGCTCAGGCCGCTAGAGGTGGAGGCCAGCCAGCAGCAGGCCATCCCAGAGATGTAGTTCAGGGTGGTGGGGCCCAGCCCCGATGTTATGCTCTTCCAGCCAGGCCCGAGGCTGAGGCTTCAGATGCAATTATTACAGGTACGGTTCTGGTTTGTGATAGAGATGCTTCAGTGTTATTTGAACCAGGGTCTATGTACTCGTATGTGTCATCCTATTTTGCGCCGTACCTGGTCATGCCTAGTGATTCTCTGAGTGTTCCTGTTTATGTGTCTACACCGGTGGGTGACTCCATTATGGTAGATCGAGTCCATCGTTCATGTATAGTTGTGATTGGAGGTCTTGAGACTCGTGTAGATTTGCTTCTTCTAGACATGGTTGATTTTGATGTTATATTGGGGATGGACTGGTTATCACCTTATCACGCTATCTTGGACTATCATGCCAAGACTGTGACCTTAGCCTTACCGGGTTTACATCATTTAGAGTGGAGAGGGACTCCTGGTCATTCTACCCGCAGTGTTATCTCTTATGTGAAGGCTCGGCGTATGGTCGAGAAGGGGTGTTTGGCCTATTTGGCATATATTCGTGATTCTAGTGCTGAGGT
>NW_017671787.1:206142-212221 GCF_001879085.1 Nicotiana attenuata
TAAGTGTTTGGTCTAACCTTAGCTTGAGGGATTAGGAGTTGTGTCTATTTGCTACGTGTTAATTGTGGAGTACGACGTATAGGCATGGTGACGAGTATCTATACGTTGGTGTCAAGCATGCCCGTGAGTCTTGTATTGTAATTGTTATGACTCCGTTGTGGTTTATTGTGCCTTACATGTTATTATCATCATTGTTCCCTTGCCGGGATGTTTGTTTTGATATTATTGCTCCCTTGACGGGATATTGTTGAAATATTAATGTTCCCTTGCCAGGAAGTTCTTATATTGCTCCTGTTCCCTTGCCGTGATTCTTTGTGATTATTGTTGATTTGTAAATGGGAGCGGGCGGTACGCCTACCACAAGATAATTGAAATGGAAGCGGGTGGTACGCCTACCACAAGATAATTGAAATGGGAGCGGGTGGTACGCCTACCACAAGATAATTGAAATGGGAGCGGGTGGTACGCCTACCACAAGATAATTGAAATGGGAGCAGGTGGTACGCCTACCACAAGATAATTGAAATGGGAGCGGGTGGTACGCCTACCACAAGATAATTGAAATGGGAGCAGGTGACACGCCTGCCACGAGATACAAGAAATGGGAGCGGGTGGCACGCCTGCCATGAGATACAGGAAATGGGATCGGGTTGCACGCCTGCAACAAGATGTGAAAAGAAAGTGAAATCTGCTTTTGTTTCCTTATTCTTGTTAGTGGTTGGATTTTGATCTCTTTATAATTCTCTTGATATTCTGTTTTTTTTACCTGTTATTCCCCGAAGCATGTTTCCCCCTCCCATCTTTACTTGTTTACTTCTGTATTTCTTTTCAACTGTATATATATTTGAACTGCACAGGTTTATGTGGTAGTTCTGTCCTAGCCTCGTCACTACCTCGCCGAGGTTAGGCTAGACACTTACTAGCACATGGGGTCGGTTGTGCTGATGCTACACTCTGCACTATTTTGTGCAGATCCCAGTGCTGTTGACTTCGGACAATAGATCAGTTGGCTACCTTCAGTCCACGCGGAGATCCAAGGTAGACCTGCAGGCGTCCGCAGGCCCTAGCGTCTCCTCTATCTTCTATTCCCTGTTTCATTTTCCTTATTTCAGAAACAGTGTACTGTTATTTCTTCAGACTTTGTGTGTAGTGAATCCTAGACTGTCTGTGATACTGTGACACCAGGTTTTGGGTGGTTAAGGCTTGATTAATTGTAATAGACATAGATTCCCGATATTTCATTTCATTATTTTCTTCCGCTTAATTTAACTTTCCGCTGTTTATACGTTATCGCTTTATGTTTGATAAAAAGGAATAAATGGATAATGAAGTAATTAGTTTTAAAGAATTGGCTTGCCTAGCTCACATTAGTAGGCGCCATCACGACTCCCGAGGGTGAAAAATCCGGGTCGTGACATGAGGTACGCGTTTTAATCACGCGCAAAGCGCGTACATTTAAACTAGTTTTTTTGAAGAAATACTTATTTTAGAGATTTGATACATTTGGTCAAGCGTCTAGGAAATTGGGTCCTAAGAAATTAAATTGAGGAAGTGAAAAAATATCTTCTCACTAGTAGCATTTTTGGAAAACTTGCCCAAGCACACATTGATGCTTAATATTGACAAAAGTAATTTTCAAGTTGATTAGTCAAATACATACTCCTATTTTTTAAAAGTACTTTCTGAAAAGTATTTCTAGCAAAAATCAATCTTCAAATAAGCAGATTTTCCTAAAAGTACTAATTTTGAGAAATACTTTGTCAAAAAAGATTTTTCAAAAAATACTTTTAAAGACAAAAAGAGTTTATGTTTGGCTAAATTCAATTAAGAAGTCCTTTTAGTATTTGATAAAATTATGTTTGGCCAAATTTTTTAAAAAGTATTTTTTAGTGCAAGTACGAAAAAAGATAGTATTACTATCATCTTATAATTAATACTTACTATTTAAATAGAGAAATAATTTTACATATTTTTATGAAAGACCTTAAATAAAACTTATACTTTATTTACTAGTTAAAATTTAAACCATAAAATAAAAATATATATCAATATTTTTAATCAATATAAATATAATTAAGATCATTTTATAATTAATATTTACTATTTAAATAGATAAATTATTTTAAATGCTTTTACGGAAGACTTTTATTAATTTTTTTAATTTTTAATTAAAATTTAAACCATAAAATAAAACTATATAACAAGATTTTTTATTAATAAAATTATAATTAAATAAAAACAGAAAGAGGAGAAGAGAGTTATATTTATATTCGAGAGATATATTGATTAAACTAGGTCATATGTGTTTTAATTGAAAAGAGTTGTTACGATCCAAAATTCCAATCACGGGGTCGTGATGGTGCCTACCATCCACTTGTTAGGCAAGCCAACGTTAGCTAAAAAATTAACCAATCTTAATAATTTAAAAGCAGAATATTAGTAATCAACGACTGAGCAACATATATATATAAAAGTAAACAAGGAAGAGGACTTCAAGGACTGCGAGCACCATGCAACTCTACTTCAAGTCTCATGAATAGATCTAATCCGAGCAATCTCCTCTATATGCTGTTAGGACCAATACCGGAATCTGTACAAGAAGTGCAAAAGTGTAGTATGAGTACAACCGCCTCCATGTACTCCGTAAGTGTCGAGTCTAACCTCGACTAAGTGTTGACGAGGCTATGATAGGATTCTCGTTGTAACCTGGATGAATAATAAATAAAAGACCATAGAAATATAGAGAAAACGGATAAACTCATACGAAATGGGACCCGAAGGTCAACTAACAGAGGGTCCTTGAATAACATCATCTCATAATCCTCGTGTCACAGTTGTCACGACTCTAAATTCCAACCCGTCGTGATGACGCCTAACGGACTTGCTAGACGTTACGAGCCAAATTAACTAAGCACGTGAGTTGTGCGTGAGTAGAGAACTATTTTGTAACTACCATGTTTTTTGTATAAATAGAGGAATAGGACTTGTAATTGTATTAAATTAACTAAGCACGTGAGTTGTGCGTGAGTAGAGGACTATTTTGTAACTGCCATGTTCTTTGTATAAATAGAGGAATAGGACTTGTCATTGTATTGTGATTTGATATTGAAATTGATTTCCGTCCCTCGCTCTCTCTGTTATGATCTTGTTATCGACTCCGTCAGTGACGTAAAATTTGTTCGGCGACCATTCTTGCTCTTGGTACCTTAGGATTTCTATCTTTTTCATTTGAATTGTAACAATGGTACCAGAGCCATTCGATTCTCGGACAGCATTGGCTACCATGGAAGATGATATCTGCGATGAGGAACTCAAACATGCCATTGATGACCTCAAGAAATCAATGGTGGAACAAGCGAGGAAGCATAATCGATAACTCACTGAGATAAAGCAGATGCTGGTTTCCTTATGTCCAGAAATTAAATTGCTGATCGCCGAAGAAACTTTACCCAAAAGCTCTGAATCTGCTTATGCAAATCCAAGAGTTAGATGTGAAATTACTCGTGAACAATTTAATTGTGCGCCAAAACAAATCTTGTGAGTGCAATTAACAAAGGATTTGAGATTGATTTTAATTCCAGTAGTGCAATCAAAATTCAACAACCCACAAGAAGCCAGTTAGTTGAGCAATCTGTTCGGTAAAGTCATGTTCCAGAAATGATATCAACATTCGGTAGCCAGCCTTCTAAAACTAGAGAAGATGGAAAATTTATAGAAGCTGACAAGTGGAATGATATGAAGGATGAAAATCTTGAAAGTAACGAAAGCTTTCGTCTAGAAAAAGAAGCAAGAAGGACTTGCAGATGATTGAAAGAAAGGTTTCATCATATGACTGGGAGGTGTTCGATGAAATTCCCCAGTCAAATTTGCCTGGTAATTACAGAAGCAAAGTGGAGTTTCTTCATGCTGAAGTGAACAAATATGACTTTGAGTTCGTAGAAGCGAAGAATCATCTTATCGAAGATGTTCTTGGTAATGAAACACTCATTTCTAGAAAGGTTCTTCAAAATGTTATTTTTTCAAATTCTGTAGGGCAAGTTATAACTTGTGATAAAAGTGCCAAAGAACAGAGAAAGAAATGGTCCAATATATCAGTCAATGGCTACTTACTGCACAATGAACCAGGGAAGGTCTTACTACCTATTCAGACTCTTGTGATTGATGATCATTCACAAGTTACATTTGATCCTGGTGACTGTTTAACCAAAAAATAGAATTTCGGTTAAAATTAGAAATTAAGAGAAAAAATCGAGTTACTGATAATCAGGAGACGAAAAGAATAAGAAATTGTTGAGAATAATAAGGCAGTAAATAAGTTTGTATTTCAATGTAATTCAATGATCTTTTTCCCCCTTACAAATGCTGAGATCTCCTCCTTTTATAGTTGATTTTTCTAGGAAAAGGTATAATGTCTCAGTCTTAAAGAGGCAATTATGAGCATTAAATGATATTAAATGAAACGTTGCACAATCATTCCTATTCAATGTTGATTCGCTAACGTATTTGACATTTAATACTGAATTTAGACTCCTTTATGCTATCAGATTCATATCTTCAATTCCTTCTGACCTCCTGGCTTTAATTAAGTTAAATGGATACGAGACTCGTATCATTTGATTAGCATCTCGTGCCTATTTAACTCTCTTCTCTTCGTATCTGATATCGCCCGTGCCTCTCAGTTGATCATCATGTTTTGACCATTTGACCAGTCCACGTGTCATGCCACGTCACCTTCAATATAAATTCAGTTTTTTCCCAATACAGATAGTCCCCCCACTTTCCATTTATTTATCAATTAAATATTTGGGAAGTGGATCTTCATTAAAAAGGGAATTTTTGCCATAATCAATGCTATGACAGTGTCGACGCTTCAATTGTCTCTTCTATTTAATGCACCATATACGTGTCACCTTCTCATTAGTTCTGCGATTTTGCAGCCTTTTTCTAAGGCTTTTTTTAACTCCACTATTCACGAAGTGATAGTTGCCTTTATTATAGGCTTTCCATCATTACACTTCTTAATTATCGACGGTTGAGTTTATATATAAACTTGCCCCCTTTTTCCTTTGTCTTCTTCTTCACAAGCTTTTTACCAAATTTCTTGCTATTTACTTTACCAAATTTCTTGCTATTTACTCTTGTTCACTTCTTCTTCAGTTCATACCTTCTGTTTATATCTTCTCACTATGTCGTCTTCGAATCCTAACCCTAAAAGAGTCCCAATTCTTGATAGTTTCCCCAATGCTCCTGCTAGATATAGAAGAGGTAGAGGAGGTGTGCTTCGTGGTACAGGGTCGGTTCGTGGTGGTACCTCTGGTTCCATCATTCCTTCTTCTAGTTCTGGCAATATCTCTAGAGGCTCTCTTTCTAACAAATCTTCTTCTAAGGGCAAAGAACCTTCTGAGTCTAACCAAGAGCCTCTGGTTGAAGAAATTGTGCCGACGGATTTATCTTTCGAACATAACAAAGAATCCCTTTGTGACCAAGTGATTAAATTAGAGAGAGCTGATAAATATCCCTCTTTAATTACTGAACCTTTGATTCAAATTGTTCGAAGAGATTGTCGTTGGAGAGGTGACACCCAAATAGTTATTCCTACTCCACATCAAAGAATATCTTCTTATAGGGTTGGCTTTTCTTTCGTTTACACTTATCCCTTTACTTTGGGATTTATTCCTGCTATTGACCCTGTCATTCTTGATTTCTGTCGTTTTTTCAAAATTTGTCTGGCTCAAGTTGGTCCCCTCGTATGGAGAGCAGTAGCTTGTTTGAGGTATATGTCAACCAAAGTTGATGTTGACTTTACTTTCCCTCATCTAATTCATCTTTATCACCCCAAGCTATTCCGCAATGGTGTTTTTACCTTAACTGCAAGAAGTAAGAGGGTTTTGGTTAACCCTGAAGATAATAACGACCGTGGCTGGTACACCCGGTTTGTTGCTGTTCCCACAATTGATTTGGTGGGTGAATCAAACATTCCTTTTCCTGAGAAATGGAACTTTGCACGTAAGTATTTTCTTCCTTGCCGTATCTGCTTTCGTTATTTCAACTTCTCTTCTAATTTTATTGGGTAGATGCT
>NW_017671787.1:212321-251534 GCF_001879085.1 Nicotiana attenuata
CTGATGAAGAAACCATTCCAAGGGACACCCCTGAATCCACTCATCGCCTTTTTATTGAGGGCTTCGAAAGTGGTGAATTAGGTCCGGTTTTAGATGAAATTCCTCTTTCATCTTCCGTTCCTGTTCTTTCTGTTCCTCCTCTAATTTCAAGTGTTTCCTTACCCACTTTGTTTGTTCCTGCCTCTTTGTCAATTTCTGCTCCCTTACCTGCCTCGACTCCTTCGACTACTACTATTTTCACCTCTTCCACCGTTCCCCCTTCTATAGTTCCCCCTTCTTCTACTTATTATGCAGAGGAGGGTTCTAGTAGCAGAAGCATGGCTATGAGGAGTGTAACACTTGAGGTTCCTGCTAATAGCAGTCTTTTAAGGAAGTCTGGCAGAGCAGATGTTTGGCTTGAACCCTTAATTGGGGATATTGAGAAAAAGAAAATGGACAGTCACAGTTGTCTAACTTTGATGAATGATATAGTTCACTGTACATTGAAGGTACTCTCCCTTTATTTTTTAATAAATTCTTTCTTTTTAATTCTAACTTTCATGAGTTGTTTTTGTAGGCTAACCTCATTGGTACGGAATTGATGGGAAGAATTTCCCTCTTAGAAAAGAAGGCTCGCGAGTCTGATCAGACTTTTCTTGAGGCTGAGAGGATAGCTAGAGAAGCCCAGCTTGAGGCAACCAATTGGAAAGAGCAGTTTAGAAATTCTCAGAAAAAGATAAAAGAATTGCAAGAGAATAACCGTGACCTGGAACAGCAAAAGCAAATTCTGACTTCTGAATTAGCGGGGGCCAAGGCTTCTTCTAGTAAAGCTGAGAAGGATAAAGAGCGCCTTGAATGTTCTTTTTCAGAACAATTATCAAAGTCAAGCGAAGAGATTAGAGAACTTAAGGTATTGTTGAACAAGAAAGAGGAGTACGCGGGAGAGCTAGTTCAAAACTTGTCTCAGGCTCAGGCTGACTTGCAAATTTCCTCTGATAAGGTTCGTGCCTTAGAGAATTCTCGTGCCTCCCTTGAAGCTACCCTTGATTCACTTTGGCTGAAAATCAAATGTTAAAAAATGATCTTGCCTCGTGGGAAAGGGATTATGAGCTTCTTGAGGAGAACTTTAACACAGAGGTAAGCTGGGCCTTTTTAAATTCCCGCCGTGATGCCTTAACTGAAGCCAGTCAAGAAAACTTTGATTTAGAATCGGAATTGGCCAAGGTTTTGAGAACCATTGAAATGACTCAACAACCACTTGACTTTCCTTCTCCAGCAGATGAAACTCCCTGGCTGAGGGATCTTTAAATGAAGGAGTCGCTTCTGTTGAAGTTGAAAATGTTACAATTCCAGCTCCCGAGGGTGAAACTTCACTGATACAGTCCGTGGAAGCTGAAGCTCCCGTGACTCTTGCTTCCCTCGGTGACTTTAACACTTCAAGCCCAACTGCCGCTACTTCCTCAGAAATTGCTACCGTGCCTACAACTGCTTCTGAAAGTGAAGTTGACATTGCAACTTCAGAAGTTCCAACCCCTTTAGTGACAAGTTGAATATTTTACTCCTTTGTTGTTTTTTTATTAATTGGTGGTTTTATCCCTTGACCTTTTTAAGGGATTTTTTGGTTAAGTCTCCAGTTATCATAATGGGGCACTTGTAAAAACATTTCGCTTGACTAAGTTTTACTTAGTCTTTTTTAAGAAGTTTTCTTGGTACTTCAATATGTTCTATTCTTGCCTTTTTCTGATCTATTTAGGACTTATAGAATAGTTTAGCATTTTTATCCTTTGAAATTGCTTTATGATTCTTCTCATGAGTTATTAACATGAGGTTTATAAAAGAGGGCCCTTTTCATATATCGACACTTGATGAAGAAGACGTCTCAACTTCATAATGGTGTTATAATACGATGAAAGAAATAGAAATACACATATTTTGTATGCCACAACTTTGACAAGTTTTTATTCATGAACTTGAACAAGCTTTTGAGTATTACATGTATTAAAGTACATCTATAACTTTTTCGTAACTGTTTTTCTTGTAACAGATTTTTACAAAGTAAATATAATTTAGACAAGGTTTTCCCTTATAACCCGTTTCAGTATATAGTCATGACCCCATCTTCATGTATTAGGAAGGGTTTGAGAGGTGACTCTATTGTTCTCATGAGTTTGAGAGGTGACTCTTTTGTTCTCATGGGAAAGAATACTATGATGTATGCTTATGCTGGGATTCCATAACCTCTGCTCGACACTTGTCTCTTAATTTACGTATCTATTTTCCGCACGTATTTGTTATGTGTTCATTATACAGTCCCCCAAGTGTTTGAGCGGTGAAGTATGAAGCCTTGAGCACTTGTTTTTCCTATTAACTTGGTCCTTTTCCTGAAACAAAAAAGTTTGCGGGACTCGGAGGTGCGATTAGAGATGAAGACTGCCTAACCCGTGTGTATTTCCATCAGATTAATTGTAACCCTGGGCTGGGAATTTAAGAATATTCCATTTTGCCGTACAGTCGTGACTCATCATTTGGC
This sequence comes from Nicotiana attenuata, assembly GCF_001879085.1. Classification (NCBI taxonomy): domain Eukaryota; kingdom Viridiplantae; phylum Streptophyta; class Magnoliopsida; order Solanales; family Solanaceae; genus Nicotiana; species Nicotiana attenuata. The sequence continues at coordinate 214,831 of NW_017671787.1, forward strand.
ACGAGTTAGGGTTTTTGCCTAGCATCTAAAATCGTTAGTAAAATTGTTAATGATTAAAAAATGAATTTTAACATAGAGATACCTGACTGTGGATACTTTCTTCAAAAGTAGTATCTTTTTAGATGAACTGCATTCCAATGTGAAGGAAGCACCTTCCCGTCCATTGTTTCCAACTCGTATGCTCCTTTTCCTGCAATATCTCGAACTCTGTAGGGTCCTTCCCATGTTGGACTCAGCTTTCCTGAATTAGCAGCCTTTGTAGATTGGAACACCTTTTTAAGCACGAAGTCCCCAATTTTAAAGAATCTGAGGCGTGCTTTCCTGTTATAATATCGTTCAATTACTTGCTTTTGTGCCGCCATTCTTATTAGTGCAGCTTCTCTTCTTCCCTCTAATAAATCAAGATTCACCCGCATCTCTTCATCATTTGATTCCTCCGTTGCTTGAACGTACTGTGCGCTTAGTTCTCCTATTTCTACTGGAATCAAAGCCTCCGCACCATAAACCATTGAAAATGGGGTTTCTCCCGTGCTTGTTTTTGTCGTTGTACGATAAGCCCCTAATACCCCAGGTAATACCTCGGGCCAATTACCTTTCGAATCCTGCAACCTCTTCTTCAAGTTGTTGATGATAACCTTATTCGTGGATTCCGCTTGTCCATTCCCCACTGGATGATATGGTGTAGATGTTATCCTTTTAATCTGCCAACTTTGAAGAAATTCTGTGATTTGGGCTCCTATGAATTGTGGTCCATTATCACACACGATTTCCTTTGGTACCCCAAAACGGCATATTATGTTTCTCCAAATGAAGTCTTTAACTTCTTTCTCCCGCACCTGTTTAAATGCCCCTGCTTCTACCCATTTAGTGAAGTAATCTGTAAGCACAAGTAGAAACTTTACCTGACCTTTTGCTTGTGGCAATGGACCTATGATATCCATTCCCCATTTCATAAAGGGCCACGGAGCTATGACAGGGTGGAGTAACTCAGCTGGTCTATGCATATTATTTCCGTATCTTTGACATTTATCACATTTAGACACGAAATCGTTAGCTTCTTCTTCCATCTTGGGCCAATAATATCCTGCTCGAATCAATATTTTTACTAGCGACCTCCCACCAGCGTGACTTCCGCAATGTCCTTCATGTATTTCCCTCATCACATATTCTGTTTGAGAAGGTCCGAGACACCTTGCTAATGGTCCACCGAACATCTTTCGATAAAGATTCCCTTGATGCAAACAATAACGAGCAGCTTTCTTGCGAAGTGTATGAGCCTTTGTTTTGTCAATAGACACGGTTCCATGCTGTAAAAAAGCAACAATTTCGTTTCTCCAATCCCATGTTAAATGATTAAAATTTACCTCATTCTTATCAGGTTCGAGAACGGAATGAAATAGATGTACGACTGAAGCATTTGCATCATTTGTTACGTCTGCTGCAGACGCGAGGTTAGACAAAGCATCTGCTTCTGCATTTTCGTCTCTTGGGATCTGCATTACCTTCCAAGTTTGGAATTGTTTTATTAGCTCCCGTACCTTTTCAAGATATTCTTGCATTCGAGTTTCCTTGGCTGTATAAGTCCCCAGTATTTGATTAACCACAAGTTGAGAATCGCTCTTGATTATAATCTGTGATATGCCAAGTTCTCGTGCCAGTTTTAAACCTGCAATGACAGCTTCATACTCTGCTTCATTGTTAGTTATCGAATGACACTTTATAGCTTGTCTAATAGTTTCACCCGTGGGTGGTACGAGAACTATCCCTAAACCTGCGCCTTTTACGTTAGATGAACCATCAGTGAATAAAACCCAAGTCCCCGGGTTTGCACCATTAAAAACTTGTAATTCTTTTTCAGCTTCTAATTGCATCCCCTGACTCAAATCAGCTACGAAATCAGCTAATACCTGAGATTTTATAGCAGTCCTAGGTTGATAAGTGATGTCGTACTCACCTAATTCTATAGCCCATTTCGCTAATCTACCTGATAATTCATGTTTATGCAAAATGTTTCGTAATGGAAAAGCAGTAACCACAGCAATGGGATGACATTGAAAGTAAGATCTTAATTTTCTAGATGCCATAATCAAAGCAAGCGCTAATTTTTCTAGTTCCGGGTACCGTGTTTCTGCATCTAGCAAAGACTTGCTTACATAATAGATAGGAGATTGCTTACCTTGATCCTCCCGGACTAAAACAGCACTTACCGCAACTTTTGACATGACAAGATAGATGAGTAACTTCTCTCCTACCTTTGGTTTCGCCAACAACGGTGGATTTGACAAATATATTTTCAGATTCTTGAGTGCTTGCTGACAATCTTCGTTCCATTCAAAATGATTCTGTTTCTTTAAAGCTGAGAAAAATTTGAAGCATTTTTCTGAAGACTTGGAAATGAATCTCCCCAGAGCTGCAATTCTCCCAGTTAGTCTTTGAACTTCTTTTTTACTCGTAAGTACATCTGGAATTTCTTCAATGGCCTTAATCTGTGCAGGATTCACTTCAATTCCACGGTCAGAAACAAGAAAACCTAAAAATTTTCCTGATGCCACTCCAAATGCACATTTTTCTGGATTCAACTTCATATTATATTTTCGCAAAATTTTAAACGTATCAGATAAGTGCGATATATGATCTTCTGAATGTTGAGTTTTAACTAGCATATCATCTATGTATACTTCCATGGTTTTACCTAAATGTTCTTGAAACATTTGGGTGACCAACCTTTGATACGTTGCACCTGCATTCTTAAGACCGAAAGGCATTACCTTATAACAATAAGTCCCCCTGTCTGTTATAAAAGAAGTTTTTTCTTCATCACCTGGATCCATCTTGATTTGATTATAGCCTGAATATGCACCTAAAAAACTTAATAGTTCATGCCCTGCAGTAGCATCAATTAACTGATCTAGGCTTTATTAAGGTCTGTGTAATCTACACAGACTCGCCACTTACCGTTCTTTTTAGGAACCACAACAGTATTAGCTAACCAGTTAGGATATTTTACCTCACGAATTGAACCAATTTTTAGCAACTTTTGAACTTCCTCTTGAATCACCTTATTTTTGAAAGTTCCTTGTTTTCTTTTCTTTCGCTTGACGAGAGGATATGATGGATCTTCATTTAGTTTATGAGTCATCACCTCCGGTGGTATACCTGTCATGTCTGTATGGGACCAAGCAAAACAGTCTGCATTAGCTTTTAAAAATTCAATTAACTTACGTTTTACCTCCGGGCTAAGATTAGCTCCTATGTACACTTTTCTCTTGGGACAATGTATAAATAACACCACGGCCTCTAGCTCTTCTATCGTTGTTTTGATGTTATCATTCTCCTCCGGTTCTTGAATGGTATCAGGTCTTGAATCTAGATCTGTTTGCTTTTGCTCAGGTGAGGTTGTTTCTATGTTACCCTCACCTAAATTCTATGATTGCTATTTGTCTCCACCATTAACAATTGAATCTGCAACGGAATTGATGCTCCTAGATGTTTGTTGATCACCTCTGATTTGGCATATTCCCCATGGAGATGGGAATTTAATAACTTGATGTAGAGTTGATGGGACAGCATATTATAAGCCATTTCCATATCTACTATCTGAAATTTAGTTTCTTTAACAACACCTGCAGCAAAAGTTGTTAGAACTACCTCTCCTTTTGTTACTACACTTGAATTGTCGAACCCGGGCAAGGTATGCGCCTTTGGTATCATTTTGTCTTCAGCTTGCATTTCACGTAATACCCTTAGTAGTATAATATTTACGGAACTTCCTGGATCAATCGAAACACGTTTTACATTAGTGTCATGTACAAGTAAAGATATTACCAATGCATCATTGTGGGGGGTGATCACTCCTTCTGTATCTGCATCATCAAAAGTGACACTTTCATCTTCTAAGGTCTGTCGCACTCGCTTCCCGTACGTGATTGTTACTTTGGAAACTTTATTTGAAGCCGTATATGTTACTCCATAAATATCTCTCCCCCACTTATAACATTCACGGTTCTCTTGTGTGATGGGGGTTTTGGTGGTTCTTGCCTATTTTTCATGTAGGCTTGCTTACTTTTCTCACTAAATAACTCAGTGAGATACCCTTGTTTCAATAGATGGTCCACTTCACTTTGCAAGAATCTACATTTTGAAGTCTTATGCCCGTGATCATTGTGAAATTCGCACCAATGATCTGGATTGCGCTTATTTGGATTTGACCGCACCTCTTTCGGCCACCGTACCTTATCTCCCATGCTCCTCAAAACAGGTACGAGCTCGGAGGTAGTGACATTGAAATTATATCCACCAAATCTTGCCTTCAAACTTCCATCATCATCTCGTGACCCGCGTGTGTTTCGATCATTCCCAAACCTTGATGAGGAGCCTGATTCCCTGTTCCTAGGTCTGTGATCGTACCTTTGATTATCTTGTCTTGACCGTGAGTCCTTTCCCGCAGGTCCCATGTATGGCTCGTACCTGTTTTTACCGGATCTCTTTTCATTTTTCACACGCCTTGAGCTTACCTTTTCTTCTGTTTTATGTCGTAAAATAATGTCTTCTTCAATTCTCATCTTTGCGCTGTATCTGTTGTAGACATCATTCCACGTTGTTGCTGGGAATTCACGAAGGCTTTCTTTGAGTCGCCTCGTGGCTTCTGAACTCTTCTCATTTAAATTACTAGCAAAGGCTATGGCTGCCCAATTGTCAGGTACTCGTGGTAGCGTCATTCTTTCCCGTTGAAATCTATCTACGAACTCTCTAAGCAACTCTGAGTCTCCTTGCTTGATTTTGAAGATATACTTCCATTCGTTTTTCAGCGTTTTGAGCTCCCGAGTGTGCTTTGATAAATAAATCTGCAAGCTCAGCAAACGAATTTATAGAATTTTCAGGTAAAAGAGAATACCATGTTAGAGCTCCTTTAGTGAGTGTTTCACCGAATTTTTTGACCAAGACCGACTCAATTTCTTGCTTAGTCAAATCATTGCCCTTGACACCTGTTGTGAATGCAGTAACGTGATCTCGTGGTTCTGATGTACCATCATACTTTGGAATATCAGGCATCTTAAACTTCTTTGGAATTGGAAGGGGAGCAGCGCTTGGCTTCCATGGTTGTTGGGAATATTTATCTATATCCACACCCTTGATCACGGGCGGTACTCCAGGTATTTGCTCTATGCGTTCATTTTGCTCCTTAAGCTGTTTCTGCAAGGTTAGTACTAGACTTTGTAAATCAGAATTAACTGGATTACCTGGGTCTCTCTCTTGTGTTTCACTAGGGGTTCCACCGCTGCCAGAATTAATCAATCCTGAACGAGGGTTCTCCAAAGTATTGTTGTTCGGAGCAGATGTGGGTGGAACAACAGGCAATTGGCGAACAAAAGCTTGGAGAGCGTTATTGACTTGAGAGGCAATAAGTTTTTGCAGAGCCTCATTCATGGTTTCAACGTTTTCGAATTGAGCCTGTCCATCTGTATAAGATCCATCAGGAGTGCCTTCACGAGATCGTCGTGGGGAGCCTCGTGGAGAATCTTGTGGAGAGCCTTGTGGGGAATCTCCCTGAAGTTGTTGGATTGTCTGAATTTCTGGGTTTCCTTGAGTGTTGTCATTGTTGTTCGACATGATTGATGCAATCAAGAAAATTAGATTGAGATATGCTTGTTATCAGATTCCCGGTAACGGAACCAATTTGTTTAACCAAAAAATAGAATTTCGGTTAAAACTAGAAATTAAGAGGAAAAATCGGGTTACTGATAATCAGAAGACGAAAAGAATAAGAATTTTTGAGGATAATAAAGCAGTAAATAAGTTTGTATTTCAATGTAATCTCAATGATATTTCGTGTGTTTACAAATGCTGAGACCTCCTCCTTTTATAGTTGATTTTTCTAGGAAAAGGTATAATGCCTTAGCCTTAAATAGGCAATTATGAGCATTAAATGACATTAAATGAAACGTTACACAATCATTCCTATTCAATACTGATTCGCTAACGTATTTGACATTCAATACTGAATTTAGACTCCTTTATGCCATCAGATTCATATCTTCAATTCCTTCTGACCTCCTGGCTTTAATTAAGTTAAATAGATACGAGACTCGTATCATTTGAATAGCATCTCGTGCCTATTTAACTTTCTTCTCCTCGTATCTGATATTGCCCGTGCCTCTTAACTGATCATCATATTTTGACCATTTGACCAGTCCACGTGTCATGCCACGTCACCTTCAATTATAAATTCAGTTTTTTCCCAATACAAATTATTCCCTAGAATTAGAAGTTTCAGATATCTTTAGCAGTAAAATTAGCAATACTCCAGTTTCAGTTTATGGGGATTCAAGTCAAAGTCAAGCTTCTGCTGGTGATGTTAAAAGCATTAAAATCCAAAAGCAAAATATCCCTGGAAGTTGCTCCAGCTTGCTCAACTTTTCACATTTCTCAAGACCTGCTACATTTGTTAAAGCAGCGAAGCTGGCGGCTTTAATGTTTCGGATTCATCTACCTTAGAAGCAAAGATAAGTAAAGTTGGCCACAATCATGATAGTGCTGCAGCAGTTGAAGACTATTTAAGTTCCAACGAGGAAAATGACCTTCATTATCCAACTAATGTGGTACCTTCCCAACTCGAGTCAAGAGCATCTGGAGCTAGCTTTTACGATAGATCATGTCGTGTTGAAGAGTCTGATAATATATTCAGAGATTGTTCGAGTAATAGTGACAACACGCCTGGTCAGTTTACAGGTGCAAAGGCAACGACAGATACAGCTTATCTATAATGAGAGAAATGCTGAACATGGGGTTGTTTGCTCATCTATATGCTTTGGTAGCAGTGCAGAGAGAGGATCAAATGATCAGCCTCATAATCTAAAGAGGAAAACCCGAGATAATGAGGATTCATGGGTGTCCAAGTGAAGTAAGTTTATTTGTTTAAAGGCCATTACTTTTAACATGTTTTGTAGTATGTTACTTCTTTGTTAGGATGTTGAGTCTGACATGGAAATATCTTTTGTTCAGGATGTTGAAGAAGAATCTGTCGAGCTGCAGAGGTGCATAATTTATCTGAGTGAGTGAGCTAACCATTACCACATCATCTGTGGTTTTTGCAGTTTCTGGTCGTAAATCTTTTTAAGACAATTTAGATATAAATGCATTCTGATTCAGTTTCTGCAAACAGATGAGAAGGGATAGGATTAACGAAAAGATGCGTGCATTACAGGTGTTGATGGTACTGATATATTGTCTATTTTCGTCTTATTGAGCCAAGGGTCTACCGGAAACAGCCTCTCTACTCCCTCGGGATAGTGTAAGGTTTGTGTACACACTACCCAGTGAAATCCCACAAGTGGGGTCTGGGGAGGGTAGTGTGTACGCATCCGCACATGTGGCTGAATATATAAGGAAGTTCACACGCCCTGGAAAAATCCATCCTGTATCCGACCTTACCCCTACCTGGGGAGGTAGAAAGGCTGTTTCCGATAGACCCTCAGCTCGAGAGGATAAATAGAAACAATCAAATATCAACAACATAGCCAGAAAAACGATAACAACAACGTAAGAACTAGAAAAAAAAATAGATGGAGAAAAGCAATAGCAACAAGCAGTAATCACGACAGGATACTAGAAAGCGGAAGATAGTAAGAGATAGCCGTAATACTAGCAATCTAGGAACAACGACAAGATGCTACCAGACTAGCCCTAAACAACCCGGTAAAGATCATAAAAACGCCCAACTACCTGCTTCCCTTCTGTTTGCTGGAACACAGAAGTTACTGATTCCTATATGTAGTCTCTTTATGTGTAGTGGTGATGCGTATAAATGGATACAGACACATAGCATTACTCTGTAGATAAAAATTCATGTTTATGAACAATCAGTGGAAGCGGAGAGGGTATCATTATTATTGAGCGGTGAATGCTGCACATATTTGGTGATATTTTTCTGTTAAGAGGAGAATAAACTAAAGAAATATTAAAAGTAATTTAAGATATACTGGATGCAGCTCATAACTATCTTGTCTTCATTTTCTTCTACCTGAAATGGCTGATTATTCTGTTATGAAATAGAGAAGTATAAAATTAAAGGTTGATATTGAGTATTGACATTGAAAAGACCACTTGTGATGATGGATTTACTCAATCCATATAACATGTTGTAATCTTCTAAATTAGGTACTAAATTCATTTACATAAGGGAAATATGTGCAGAAAATTTTCATTTGAATTTGATTCAAGCAGAATTAGAATAATCATTAGAGAGTTTCCCTTTGTGATGAAAACTAGAGATCTGCAATTTAAACCTTTTTTCTTTTTAGATCTAATCCAATAACTTATGCAGTCAAACCTCTCTTATGGATTAAGTCAAATTACATATGTCACATATAACATTTAAACCAGCCTATCCCTTTTTGATTAGTATAAATAGATGCCTTTAGTTTGGTGTTTTTACTTCATTCTGTAATTTGTGTTCAGAGTCGAATCAAATCAGGTAATTCTTGTGACACAACTCTGTTATAAATAACTTGCTGATAACCGATGATATATTTGGTTGAAATTAAATGAATTGTAAAGTGAAACAACAGTTTGTCATATCACATTCTTGGAGATTTTATTCAGATTGGTTTGTTCGTTATTGCCCCTTCCCTTTATCTTTCTTGAGCCGAGGGTCTACCTGAAACAACCTCTCTGCCTTCTTAAAGGTAGGGGGTAAGGTCTGCGTACTCTATAACCTCCCCAAACTCCACTCGTACGACTACACTGGGTATGTTGTTGTTGGATCTAACTTTTGAGCATTCTGATATAAGGTCATTATTCCAAACATACTTCGTTTTAAACGAGTAATATTTAATGTGTCAAGAGATTGCTTACAATTTTCTTGAATATGTAGAAAATGTCACTGCATCGGAGAGCCATCGTACAGATTTTGCTTGCGATTTCTCTCCTTTTGAACCATTATGAAGTTGAAGCAGAACAGAGGTTGTCTAAAGCAGAGGACTTAGAGTTAGAGAACCAACTAAAGCTTCTTAATAAGCCGGCAATCAAGACTATTAAGGTACAATCTCTATTTGTCTTATGCAAATTTTATAGATTCTACATGTCCTTGGTTATTATTTGTTGTTACACAAATGAAAATAATGCCTTTCGCTTGTTACTGAGATTCAAACTCGTGAAACTACAGTTTGAATTGTAACCTCTCAAGTCTTGGGAGATATGTTTTTATATATAAAGATTGGAGACTGATTGCAATTTGACTAGCAGGGCAAATATGGAGAACTATATGATTGTGTAGACTTTTACAAACAACCTGCATTCGACCATCCTCTGTTGAAGAATCATAATTTTCATCCCCAGGTATATCTGTACACTACAGTTTCGAGTTAGTATAATCCCTTTTTTTTTTTTTTTGAAAGAAAATATCATACATATATATACATAGAAACTCATAACACTTACCTTTGGATGCAGATGAAACCTATGTTATCTATGTTGCAAGGAGATGACATTTCTTCAAATATTAATAGACCTTTTAACATAGAGTTAGAAGGCGGAGGTTGTCCTGTTGGAACAGTTCCTATTAGAAGAACTACAAAGGAAGACCTAATAAGGCGGAGACTTACATCGCAAATGAGAGGGGGAGATGATTCTCCTGATGGTAATGTGAGTTTTCTGCAAGAATTTCTACAACATTTTGATTTTCAAAACTCAAAATCTCTTTTGTATACTTTCCTTCTCAATGTGTCATTATTTTTCTATGAAGGGTACTGTTTCCGACGGAACCAAACCTTTGGGAGGAGGCTACAAGGTTTGTCTGCTTTTATTATCCATATTCAAGCTAAAAAAACACTAGTTCATGGATTCGCCTCTGTCTGCTCGCTTATAGTTTTGGCTATTAAGTTCACTAATATTACATTGTTTTGTAGTTAGCAACCTTACCTACACTTAACAATCTGATGTTGTGATATTGCTTCATTCAGTTTGCATCTGTACAAATCCCATACAGTCCAAGAAACAAAATAGCAGGAGCAGGAGCAATTATTAGTTTGCATAATCCTCAAAATCTTAGCGGGCATCAACATAGCGGAGGTCGTATAAAAGTTCAGAATGGGATTGACAGCATACAAGTTGGCTGGACTGTAAGTTCTTACTTTGCTCTTCATTAGCAATGCATGAGTTTTACTACAAAAATCAAACATACGTGGATTGAGGTATTCGCCAGCAAGTGCGATATCTCATTCATTGTCTTCAAGTCGAGTTATATATATACCGGTCTGCTCTAACATAATCCACTAACTCTAAGTCTTGCATCAACTGTGCTAATCAAACTTCATAATTTCACATTCACTGCATTCAACTCGAGTATATATATATATATATATATAACTCTGCACTAACTTTGAATTCATTAACTCTAAATCTTGAATCAATCTGTGCTAATTAAACAATTATAATTTCACATTCACTGCCTTCAACTCGAGTTATGTATAAGCTTGCACCAACTGTGAATGCATACACGATTCATCACTAAAGGATAATGGTAACTACCACAGGCTGGAAAATTAGCTTGTTATAATACTCAATGTCCAGGTTTTATACAAATAAACACTGCAATACCTTTAGATGGGCAACTTCCAGGTTCTTCTTATGGTGGACCTGTTTTTGATGTACCGATGCATATTGCTCGGGTAAGCTGGACCTGATTGTATAGATTATTTTTTACTTTGAAGGGGAGCCTTGGCGTAATTGGTAAAGTTGCTTCCATGTGACCAGGAGGTCACGGGTTCGAGCCGTGGAAACAGCTCTTGCAAAAATGCAAGGTAAGGCTGCGTACAATAGACCCTTGTGGTCCGACACTTCCTCCGACCCCGCGCATAGCGGGAGCTGGCTGCCCTTTTTTGTCAGCGCATACAACTTAAACTCCGTTCTTTTTGTTATTTATCTAAATGTTTCCTTTCTTACCATATACAGGACATGTCAAATGGAAATTGGTGGTTTTATTTTGGAATAACAGCAGTTGGATTTTGGCCTGCAAAAATATTTACTAACTTAAAAGGATTTGCAACAAGTGCTGAATATGGAGGAGTTGTGTATAGTCCTCCTGGAATTCCAGAACCTCCAATGGGCAGTGGCTATTTTCCTGTTGGAAACCTTAAAAAAGATGCATATTGTAAGAAATTTCATTTCTTAACAGATAAAAATCAAACTAAGTCTTTAGATGATATTTTAGTGAAATTATATGCAAATAGTCCAAACTTATATAGAGTTACTGATTATCCAAACTCTGGGGTTGCAACTGGGAATTTAGTGTCATATGGAGGACCAGGTGAACAATAATAGCTTATGTTTTAATTTTGAAGTACTTGATGTTATTTAAACTTATACTAGCATTTACAGTAAAATCTATTGATTTATAAGTTACCAAATAAGAATTTCATCTTCTTTTTTTGGTCATTGTTTTTGAAGTTGATTTTCTATTGCTCCATTTCCAACGTTATATATAGGAAATTATTCATGGACTTTTAAATAATTACTTATTCTGTCTAAGATGGTCAAATTTGAGAAACATTTGACAACGTACTGAATGAGTTAGCAGAAAGGGAACACAAAATTAATCTATGAAAAAAAGCCACTTCAGTGCACGTAGCATTCCGCGTTCACGCATGGTCCGGGGAAGGACCGCACCCCAAGCATGGGCGAAGCTACATTCTCTCAAGGGTGGTCAATTGACCACCCTTCGCCGAAAAATTACAGTATATATAGGTAAAATATTAGGTTTTGGAGGTATATAATATATATTGAACATTCTTTATTGGGAATTTTTTTTCACTTAGTTCAAGTTTGAACACCCTTAAAGAAATTTCTGGCTTCGCCACTGACTCCAAGTGATGTGATATAGGCAGCTTACCTGATGCAAATATCAATGACTGATTCCGCGATTCAAACTCGTGACTTGTATGTCACACAGAGACAAAATTAATCTATCTGGCATGTAAATAAAAGTTACTATCTCATAGCAAGTCTACTAATCTTCTTTTCATGAGTACTCCCAATTATTCAATCTTAATATTCTTATGTGTAACATCACCTTCAAAACTAGTTAGTTGGACCAATATAGTCCATAAAGCTCAATTAGATGGACGGTATACTTTGATTCACACAACAATTAAGTTTCAATCTCAAATAAGTTGGAGTTAGTTTTACGAATCATTAACATTCATTTTGCTATGACACTCAACAATTTTGGATTCGCTACCACTATGAGTTTATATCTACATTTTTACCTAAAATTCAAATTTATTAAGAGAAAAAAAAACTCCAATTAAACACCTAAGTGTTCCTAAATGATAGAAGTTTGACTTCAACTGGTTGGATATTGCCTATATAGTATAGTTCACTTTTATAGTGTTATGGTTCAAATCAAGTATACTTTATGTCACGATGATATTTTAAAAAGTCAACTTTCCATGTAGGAAAATATGGCTCACCTAAGAAGATTACGAGTAAGCTATAAATAAGTAGTCATAATCAGAAAATAAAATAGAAATTGGTAAAGAAAATAAACACAGTAAATAGGGAACTGAAGAAGATGAATTATGAGAGTATGTGAGTTGAACACTTGAACTGTTGATTTGTTTGTGTAGGTATATGCCTGTCAAATGGAAATTCACGATCAAATATGTCTTTTTGGTTAAACGGGATGCATTATATTAAAATAAGCTACCTGTTAGTGCGTACAAATGGATTGTTTGTGGGTGGATATATTAAATCCTCCCCTGCCTGGCCATCGTTATCAATATTACATTCCATAATTTGTCTTTGGAAAGCAGTTTCTGCGATGTCTGCCCAAAAAACATGTGTGACAAACACCGGAGGAACTGCTGTTACAAAAATATTTCAAAAAGGTTCTTGTTAGTGCCCTCCTTTGCCAGTAGATCAGCAACTCTGTTGGTCTCCCTGTAGCTGTGTTTCAGCACCACGGCGCCTAACCTTTGGACGATTGACCTGCATTCAGAGATAAGTGAGTCAAAAATAAGATTTCCATTGAGTAGCATTCTGTTTACCTCAGTTGAATCAGTGTTTATTTCCGGCGGTGTTAACTGTCTTTCTTCTGCAATTTGCAGCCCTTTCAGAATCGCTAGCAGTTCAGCCTGAGTGTTAGCGGTGTGCTGGATGGATCCCATGTAGCCCAGTAGCCAATTTTCACTTGCATTCCTGAAGACTCCTCCCAATCCTTCCCTTCCAGGATTTCCTATTGCAGCTCCATCAGTGTTGAGCTTGTAAGTGTTGGTTTGTGGGGGCTCCCATTTAACCCAGATGGTTATTTGTGTTATGGGTGCTTTGTTCAACATAATGGGTTACATATTCAGTTGCCTTTGCTATAGCAGCTTTGGTGTCAACCCTCTCCTTTCTATTGTTGAATAAGTTGTTATTTCTTGCTAGCCAGATTTGCCAAAAGCAGAAGGGTAGGAGTTCTTCCCAGTTGATGATGTTGTTGTAGCGTTCTTTTTTGAGTGATGCCCATGTGTTTGGCCAGTCCCTAGCTGTGAATGATGGTAGATTAGTGGTGGTGTTGTTAGTACTTTCTGAGAGGATCGCTGACCAGAAAAGCTTTTAGTTTGGGTATTCAAAGAAGATGTGTGCTGATGTCTCAATAGCTTGATTGCAAAAGCTGCACGTGGGATCTAGGTGTATCCCAACATGATGGAGAAAGGCTCCAGTGGGAAGCCTATCATGGAAGAGTAGCCAAAAGAATGATTGAATCTTCTTAGGGACTTTTAATTTCCAGATCCATAGGTAATTGTTACTTATGTTTTCAGCTCTTTGATGTTGAAGGCTATCCAGGAGGGAGTATGCTGATTTTGTGGTATAGATTCCATTTGAGGTGATTCCCCAGATCATTCTATCTTTCTTAATTGGGTTGGGTGGGAAGAAGGTGTTGTGGATGGAGTTTATGATGTTTTGAGGAATGGTAAGAGAGATAGTGGAGAGGTCCCAGGTTCCATGATTATAAGCAGAAGCTACGGTTTTGGCCATATCTTCTCTGGTCAAAGGTCCTTCTATTATGGACCTGATTGCTGGGAGGTTATGTAGCCAAGGGTCATTGAAGAAGCAGACTCTGTTTCCAGAATGCACTACCCATCTTTTTGCTTTTATGGAAGTTTCCCATCCCTTTAGAATGCATTGCCAAGTGCTTGGCTTAGATCTCTTAGGGGGATTCCTCCAATTGCAGTGCTTTGCAATGAGAGTCTTGGCCCAGAGGGATGAGGGATTCTGGTATAGCCTCCAAGCGAGCCCTGAGTAAATGGCTCTGTTTTTCAATTCAGCTTTCTGAATTTCCATCCTATGGCTGTCCAACGGGACGGGACGGGACGGGACGGGACGATTTTAACGGGACGGGACGGGACGGACGGGACGAAACGGGACGGGACAAACGGGACGAAACGGTCGTCCCGTCCCGTCCCGCCAACCAAACGGGACGGGACGGGACGGGACGGGGCGGGACGGGACGGGACGCGGGCCTTAGTGTATTTTTTTTTAAAAAAAAAAAATTCTAGTTTTTTGAAAATTACTATGTTTTTAAAGTTTGCAACGGCTAGATTTTTGACTTATTTAATAAACTTAAATATTACTATGTTAGTATGTTAAAAAGAAAATTAGAAAACTAAGTAAAGAATTATAAAATATTAAAACAAAAGACTTGTAATGAAATAATCTAGTAAATATAAATTTATAATAGAGTTATAATTTATTTAATATAATTTCAAAGTATTAACAATTAATTAAGTAACACCGACAAATCATAAAAATAATTCATCTCTTAGAGCCATTTATTTTATTAATAGAACTTTCAAATCTCAAATACAAATACAATTCTTTTGAAGAGCACCTAATCTACGCAGCCACTTCTAGGAAGGGTTCTGTTTGAACTAGGCCTCTTAGTAGCCAATTACAAATTATCATACTAATATTTGTAAGCTCCTATATAACTTCTTTGTAACTTATCAATAATATCTCTTGGACATTCTACTGGAATTGGCAATCTTGTTCCATGAGCTCCATGCCGTCATCGCTCCCAGTGGTAAGTATCTCATTGTATTCTTCTTCCTCCCTAGTGGTTAGTTTTTCAAAACCAAAATTTCTTCTTTCTGAATTAATCCAATCTCTGAATAAGACGGAAATCTCTAGACTGTCCTCCGCTAATGAATGTCTATGATCTCCAATTTGAAATCTTGCCGCGCTAAAAGCACTCTCCGATGCTACTGATGATGCTTGAATAGCCAGGATATCTCGGGCCATAATTGAAAGTGTTGGAAAAGCCTTGCCACGCTCCCTCCACCATGACAAAAGTTGTTCCTTGCCTTCTTCGTCTTTAATATTTTCCAATCCTTGATTAAGATAAGAATCAAGTTCATCATCAATAGAGGAATCAAAACCTGTTATATCATCCATATCTTCCCATAAAACTTCTGCTCCAGACTTAGAAGTAGAAGCATCAGTTACAGTACTAGTTGTATCCATAGATTTATATTTATCAAACATTGATCTATCATAAAAATATATGCTAGCTTGGCAATTTTCGAGAGATGGTTCTTCATGTTCTTGAATTTCTAAATTCTCATAAATTTTACGAACAAGACCCTTTGCACCTCTTAGTTTTAAAGATGGGTTAAATAGTGTAGAAATTAAATAAACTTCGGGAATAGGGAAAAAATACTTTTTAAATTTTAAAATTATTTCTTTAATGGCTGGTGCATAAGTTGGATTTTTTTATACTTACCAAATACAACAGAAATTCCACAAACATACCATAATATTTGTGTAATAGTAGGATAGTATATACCAGAAAAATTGTTTTGTAGCATAATAAAATTTTTCTAAAATTTAGTAAGCTCTCTAATTTCATCCCAATCAGAATCAACAATTTGATCAACAGGGTAAGCATTATGCATATTAAATACTTTTTGGATGGGCACCCGATAATCATAAGCAACTTTAAGCATTTCATAAGTAGAATTCCACCTAGTACAAACATCTTTTGGAACTTTTCTAAATGGAAGCTCAGCACTAGCACATTGTTGAGCAAATTCACGAATTCTACTTTGTTTATGAGCACGAAAATATAGCCACAAGCATGTTGTATTTTACTACAAGCATCAGAAAATAAATTAAGACCATCTTTTACAAACCAAGTTAAAAATATGGCATGCACATCTAACATGAAAAATTGTTGGATTAATTGGACAAAGTCTTGATTTTAAGCTATTGCTGCGGTTGTGTTAGCAGAAGCATTTATCTAAGGTGATAGTTAGAACTTTATTAATAAGCCCATAAAAATCAAGTATTTGTAGAACAGTAGTTGCAATATATGCTCCAGTTGTTAGAATCAACAAATTTATAACCAATAATACGTTTTTGCAAGTTTCAGTGATGATCAACCCAATGACACGTAACAGTTAAATAATCACAACCATTAGGACTACGACCTATATCAGATGTGATGGACACTTTACAATCCAAGTGATAAAATACACAACGAATATACTGAAGATATTTCAGTCTGAAATTTAAAAACATCAATTTCTAACCGTGGTCTTGGAAAACCTTAAAAGCAAGGTTATACATTTCTTGAATATAATGCACAAAAGCAGGGTGAGAAGGAAACGTAAAAGGTAAGCCACAGACCGCCACCATTTTTGCTAATTCTCACGATCTCTATCTTTGTTATATTTGGGTAAATATGACCGGAAGCAGGGTCAAGTTGTTGTTGAATTTGGTTAGAACCAGATCCACTAGGAGTGCCAGTACTAATGGTAGGATCTATAATTTTCCGGCTTCTATGTTAGCTTTTATCCATAAATCTTTGTGAGCACTTCTCAAGTGTCTAGTTAACCCCCCCCCCCCCCCGTCCACCACTTAATGAGTGTGCAAATTGTTGCTTACATTTTCACAGATAGCACGATGATTGACTTTATCATGTTAAAAAAATTCCACACAAGTGATGTTTTGGACGTTCAACCTTAGTCTTACCCCTACAGGGGATACAGGGGGTAAAGCTCCAGACTGAGATTGACTCTGAGTTGGAGCTTGTGTTGCGGGACTAGTGGGTGTTTCGTCTAATTCTTCTCCTCATTTCTTCATCCTCATTTTCTTCATCCTCAAAAAAAATATTCATTGCCAAATGTGTCTTTGTAAAGTTTCATGATCTAATTGTTCTCCGACAATGAACATCATAAAATGTGGGGGGTTGGGAAAATGAAGTTTCATCAACATGAGTCATTTCATCAATTATTCGTTCGAACTCTAGGGGTATAGGAGAAGGGTTAAGATTAGGATTACTACTACTTTCGCCTTTACTACTTTTTTTATTACTTTTTTTAAACATACCAAATATATTTTTAGGTGCCATTTTTTAAATACGAAACTAAATTTAAAAAGCTAACACAAATATTACACACAAAAATGAAATACGAAAATATAACACGTAAAGTAAACACAAAAATTAAGCACTAAAATGATACGCAAAAATTATATATTAAAATTAGGAGATGGAACGAGTGCACCGTGATTAAGTATTGAAAACTTGAAGAAATTGCCCGAAATATTGCTCAAATACTTGACGAATTAATTTGAAGCTTGAAAGTTGCTCCAAAAAATTTGCCCAAATACTTGAAAGTTGAAAGATATCACTTGATAGTAACAATATTGAGAGAATAATATAGAATATTAGAATGTAAGAGATTTGAGAGAGAAGATTGATTTTTTTGTGGGAAAAAATGAAGAAGAATGGGGGGTATTTATAGCAGAAAATAGGGCCAAAGTGACAAATATTAAGTTAGGGGTTATATTAAAAGTTTGGGGGGGAGGGAGGGTTGGGGGTGTTTTGGGGGGTGTGGTGGGCTTTTGGACCGTTGGCAACGGCCATTTTATCAATTTTAAGCCGTTGGCCAACGGCTACTTTTTAAATAAAAAAAAAACAGGCGGGACGGGACGGGACGCGGGACGGGACGGGACGGGACGCGGGACGGGACGGGACGCGGGACGGGACGGGACAAACGGGACGAAACGGGCGTTCCGTCCCGTCCCGTGTCCCGCGTAACATTGGCCCATCCCGTTGAATTTTTAGCGGGACGGGACGGGACGGGACGGGACGGGACGGGACCGGGACGGGTCGCGGGACGGGACGGGCCGGCCCGTCCCGTTGGACAGCCATAGTCCACCCTGAGCCTTAGTCATTGTGATTGTGTCCCATGAGACAAGCTTTTTTTTAGTAGCAGTGGTACCCCAGATGAAATTTCTTTGGATTTTATCAATCTCTCTGGTTGTTTTGGCATGGAGTTTAATGTATTACATTATATGATTGGGGATGGAATTCAGTAAAGCTTTTGCCAATGTGGTTCTCCCAGTCATGTTGAGCATGTTTGTTTTCCATCCTGCCATTTTAGTATGGAGATTATCAATGATGAACTAGAAATCATGGTGGGTTGGTCTTTTGTGGAAGATTGGAAAGCCAAGGTATTTTTCAAAGTTTGCTGAAGGTTTTATGGCAAGAGTGTTGGAGATGGATTCCATTTGGTGTGGTTGGCAATTGGCACTGAAACAAACTTTAGACTTGGTAAGATTGATCTTTTGCCCAGATGCCAAGTTGAAGGAGCTGAGAGTACTCAGGATTGTATTGCAGTGATATCTTAGGGCCACTTCTGCTAATGTTGATGGGGTGCCATTCTCCTTGAAGGATATTTTTGTCAATGTCTCTGGAGAGTCTTTCCATACATAGAATGAAGAGGTATGGAAAAAGAGGGTTACCCTGTCTGATGTCCCTAGTGGGCATAATGTCAGCTTTCTTTCGTTCGGGCTTTCTTTCTTCTGCCTTTACGCGAGCCAATTATGCGACTTGATGAAGATGCGCTTGTGGTCGAAGTTCTTCCACCATGGAAGATGTACTTTGATGGTGCTGCTCATCAAGATGGAGCTGGAGTCAGACCACGATCTTACCTTCTCTCTTCTCTATGAGTATGTTTACAAAAGCACTGCCAATCCCTTTGAACAAGATTTCAGCAAATGATGTTTAAAGCATCTCTATATGTCAGTCATCTATCTGACCTGACAAGGAGGTAGGGTTTGTTTGCTCTCCATTAACAATGACAGAAATGGTGGAGGAGCTGACACATGACATGATGAGATTGGTGATCCTTCTAGTGTCATTTCAATTATTGTTTATATTTTGATCTTGTTAGGAAATTTTTTGAGAAAATAGTCTTGCGTCAGAATTTTGAACGCTCGTCAGAATTTTGAAGCACTAAAAATTTCGACAATCACCACAATTTTCAGCGTCAGAATTTTGAAGCACTATTTAACGATCGTCACAACTTTCAGTCGTAAAACTTTGGTAATCCGTCGGGATTTGAGACAAAATCCTGACAATTGCCAAAATTATTGAAATTTTACCTAGTGTGCTTTAAGACTAGGGAAAATCCTGTCCAACATATTTTAAAATTTTGACACGAGGCTTTTTTCTCAAAACTTCTATTGCTGGATCAAAAAATCAATAGTAGCACCAGGAGCCCATTGGGACATAAGAATTTTCACTTTTTTCGAAATTTTTTTACTTTTTTCGAAATTAATGTTTTGCCATAAAATTTCTAATTTTCACTTCAAGATGAATTTTAGAATTTTTTAAAAATTTGAAAATTTGTTTTTCAAAATTTTCCCTCAAATCACTCACAAAACTTCAAAAATAACTCAAAATTATATTCATATCCAATTATAATTTTAAATTTTCAAATACCATTTTCTTTTTCTTTTTCTTTTTTGAAATTTTACAATTCTTATGTCCAAACGCCCACTAGGTATCCTACATTGTCGTGTAGTAAAATTATACATGCTATCCACTTTTTGAACTAGTTTCTAAAAGGTAGTCATTCATTGAAAGTAACCATTTTTAATCAGATAACACTAACGGTGTCATGAATTTCGAACTTAAACAAGTAAAAAGGCAGGATACTACCTTGATTTTTGAAACTTTTAACACTATCACGAATTCTAAAAATTGACTAAATTCAAAAACTTTTGAACATTTAACTATTTTTCAATTATCAATAATGGCTATTTTTAAACTTCGCCCGATAAATAATGTAAATAAAAAAATACAAACAGTTAACTAGTTAAATAAACAGAAAAAATTGAGTAATATTGTTTCTTTGTCAATTGAGAATATGGAGATTAGATTTTCAAAGGAAAATATTTTACTGGTCAAGAACAAGAAGCTCTTAAGTTTTCGTTTTCATCTTTTTTGTTATTTCATAGTTTGAAAATCTAAAAAATATCTCCCACATCTCACTTGGGAACTTGTCCCTTTTTAAAGCTCCACCTTGAACTTCAATTGGAACCTTGCAGGAGTTTGTTGAGTGATTCAGATCATTTATCACTTCAATGAATTTATGTGCATCTAAATAACCATTTTTTAATGAGTTGATTACCAAAAGAAAAAGTAAAAAGGTAATTTGGTGCATGAAACATTGCGCATTCAGTTGGTCGATTATTTAAACTTTTACCTTATTGGTGTGACTGACTTCACTGTTCAAACCGATGACCTATAGATCACATAAAAACATCCTAACTATTGCTCTAAAATTCTTCTTCCAAAAATAAAAAACAGAAAAAATATATATATAATTTGATTATGGACAAAGTCCAAAGGAGCCCAAAGCCCTACGTCATGTTAGAAACCAAAGTCCTCTTGCAAATTTTATATACTTAAATATTTTGAATTTCGCGACATTTAGGAAATTGACAAAAAAGAAAAACCTAACCATAATCTTTTCATAAGGATTTCCTATTTTCCTAAACACGCAATATCCTGCGAAAACGACATTGACAAATCCTATTCGGTCTCATTCTTTCAAATTAATTACTATACAATATCTACTAATAACTTTAAATTAATAGTTTAGACTTTACTATTCTGTACATAATAAGTAGAATTAATTTATAACGAAAGTTAAACGACTTTACCATTGAATAAAATCGGATTTATAAATAAAAGAACAAAGAAGACCACATCTACAAATCGAAAACAAGATTTTTTTTATTTTTTTTCCGCCTTCTTCTTGTTAGTCATAAATGGGAACGTAAAATGGCATTTTTTTAATTTTTTTTTTTTTGACATTTTCATTTATATTCAGGACGTCAAAAAAGAAAAAACGGAGGGAAATAAAAAAGAAAAGTTTGAAATTACTAGAAGGACGGCAAGAACATGAGACAATTGCTGGCTTTGCACTTGCACCACGTGCCTCTAAGATGGGACTCCTGAAAACCTCTTAAAGTCCAACCAACAATTAAAAAAATATAACACCGTTTATTTTCACTATTTAATGAATGGGCAAATAAATTCTTGTCAACTCTTCATTACATCCAAGCAACATCTTTATTCACACTGCTATTCCATCTACCTAAAATGACTATTTTAGCCTTTAAACATTACGGAGACGAAGTTAGAGGGGCGGAAGGGATTCATCTGAACCCATTTCATCGAAGATTATATTGTATATATAATGTTTAATTTAAAAACTTAAATTTGCATTTGCAAGTACTTGTTTCCAAACCCTTTTCTAGTTTTCTCATCAAAGTTAAAAGACACCCTTTGATTTTTATGATTCTCCTTTCACTAATTTTACTATTTTGAACAAGTGTATTTATATACACACTAGACTTTACTTAAACTATTTAAGTAAGGCGTTTGGACATAAGAATTGTGAAATTCCGGGGGAAAAAATAAGTGGAATTTGAAAATTAGAGTTGTGTTTGAACATGAATACAACTTGGAGTTGTTTTTGAATTTTTGTGAGTTCTCTGAAATAAATAAATTTTAAAAATAGCTTTTTGGAGTTTTTCAAATTTCGATAAATTCCGAAATTCAACTTCAAGTGAAATTTAAAATTTTCATGGCTAAATACCATTTCTGAAAAAAGTAAAATAAAATTTATGGCCAAACCATTTATGAAAAAAATAAAATAAAATTTATGACCAAACGGGTCCTAAGAAATGAGAAAGGAAAACTAATGAGGGTATATATGTCATTTTATAGAAGACAATGTTAGTTTTTTCTGGTTCTTATCTGCACCACAGATTTTTCAACACATATTAATAGAGACTAGTCATCACTTCTGCAAAAAGTGAATAAGCTCAAAATCCAATCCACCTGCCTAATTTTACTCTCTCCATTTCCTATATTTCTTTCTTCTTCTTCTTCTTTCTATTTTTATAGTCATGAGAGTTCATTGCCCTGCTTTTCCATTTCTGCTAATTATGGTGATGCTCTCTGTTAGTACCCAATTATCAAGCTGTAGAAAAATACAAGAATTCACCCCAACAAGCATAGAACAAAGATTCAACACAAAGTTAGATTCAAGATTTTCATGGCATATTTCTGCACCAGCTCCTAGAACATCAAGAAAAGAAGATATTGATCAAAGCTATAGAGTTTCACATCGAACTGTCCCCGGAGGACCAAACCCTCTACACAATTAATTTTTGTTATAACTGTGTTGACTATTCAGCTTGTCTGCATCTCGACTAGCTCGTATATCTGGTAATTTGTCCGTCCACAAATATTTTTTGTCCAGTTCATTGATCGCTAGGTCATGATAGGTTTTGTAGCTACTAGTTTGATATACGATTGTTTTTTTAACTTTTCTTTTTATCTTTATATTGTACATGGATATCACAGATGTATACTAGGAAATTTTTACTATGTAAGTAATACATTAGTGCTGTTCTTTGTCCTGTTCTTTAAGGTTTTGATATATGCATACGAAATGTACGAGATTTTTATTTTCTTCTTTTCTCATGGTTGAGTATTCCTAGGCGGTTAGCGATTATTGTTGTGTTCGCACTATTCTTTTTATTTATTTATAGTACCGGGCTTTATTCAATCATTTTGTTAAAATATCATGGTATAGCCAATTTTCACACTGGTCAATGAAAAAAAGCCAGCATTTATCAAGTCAATGAAAAATAGCCACTATTTTGCTGCAACAGGGACCGGTCCAGTATAATATACGGGAGTTCTGGTGCATTTGCGTACGAACTCCAGCATATTATGCTGGACCGGTATACTTTGCTAACTCCTGTAAAATTTGCGGGCGTATTTTTCCGGATTTTGAACAGTGTTTTCGCTCAGATTTAAAGTGGCTAAATTTCGATAACTTTTGAAACTTGGCTATTTTTCAATGACCAGTGGTAAATCTGGCTATTTTTGAATTTCTCCCGTAAGAAAACTGTAAGTCGAACAGGTGATTTTTAAAAATAGCCAGATTTACAATTGGTCGTTCAAAAATAGCCCAATTTCAAAAGTAATCGAAATTTAGCCACTTTTTATGTAAAGATAAATCTGAGCGAAAACACTGTTCAAAACCCGGAAAATACTCCAGTATATTATGCTGGAGTTCCAGCATAAGTATACTTGAACTCCAGCATATTATACTGGAGTTCCAGGATAGTATGCTGGAACTCCAGCATAATATGGAGTTCCAGCATAAATACACTAAAACTCCAGCATAATATATTGGAGTTCCAGCAAGTATAATGGTCCAGTATAATATACTGGAGTTTGGAGCATCAGTGCTCCAGTCTCCAGTATGTTATACTGGAGCCAGCAAAGTATACCGGTCCAGCATAATATGCTGGAGTTCATACACAAGTGCACCGAACTCCAGTATATTATGCTGGACCGGTCTCTATTGCAGCAAAACGGTGGCTATTTTTCATTGACTTGGTAAACGCTGGCTATTTTTGATTGACCAGTATGAAAACTGGCTATACCGTGTTTTGGCAGTGATCTGGCCCATTTAACAGCCCATTCGGAAATCTCAAAGAACAAACCGCTTTCTTCGCCTTGGTAATTCCATAGCCTCCAGAAGCACTAGCTAACCAGGTACCTCTCATTCTTTCTCCTAGAAAAATCCCCAAGGTTTATGAATAATCTAATTCATTTTCAATCCTATTAATGCTCGTTATTTTCCTCAGTTGTATCTGTAAGCTATGTGGTACTGAATTTGTATTTGCACATGAGTTTGATATGAAAATGTGTCTCGGTTAATGAACCTAATCTTTTCTGGGGGGTTTTCAGACCCGTTTAGAGTTGAACGTTAACTGAGAATTTCCGATTTATTTGCGTTTATTTGTAGTGTCTCGGTTTTGTTAGTTATGGTATAGTACGATTTGCTTATGGTTTTGCCTTTTGAATAAATGTTGAAATCAGGGTGTTTTCCCAAGTGTTTGTTCAATTGTAGGAGGAAATTGGAGGTGTGATTGGACTATATTCCTTTTTTTTGAATACAGTATCTGAAAATCTGGTTAGATATTTTTTTGATTTATGTGACCTATAGTTGGTATAAATCTGACCTTTACATTTTTGGAATCTAACGGTACTTTTTTTTTTTTTTGGTTTGATTTGGTTTGAGTGCCTTTTCCCGGTTGTTGACTAGTTTGTGCTTTCATAAATGGAAATTTTACTGGATAGGGAGATGTGAAGGTCGAGTATTCCTTTCTTTGTGCCCGTTTGGATTGGCTTATTTTAAGTGCTTTTAAGCCAAAATAACTTTTAAGCCATTTTGTAGTGTTTGGATAGAGTAAAAAAATGTTTTTAAGCATTTGTTTATAAGCTAAAATGACAAAAACAAGCCAAAAGCCAAAAGCTAGAATTCCTAACTTATGGCTTAAAAGCTATTTTCGCTTAAAAGTCACTTAAAATAAGACCATCCAAACGGGCTCTTTGTACCATTGCGAGACCAGTCTGGTAGGGTTTTTGTCTAAGATAGTTAGCGGCAATGTTGTGTCTTACTATTTCACTTTTCAGCACAGGAACTATTTACTAGCTATCGCTTTTGCTTTGCATCTTTCTTCTGAATTTTATGTTGTTCCTGTTTTTCATATGATTTCTTTGCTGATACTAATATTGTCTCCTTTTGTCTTTTTGTTTTCTTGAGTCGAGGGTCTTTCGGAAACAGCCTCTATACTCCTTCGGGGTAGGGGTAAGGCTGCGTACACACTACCCTCTCCAGACCCCAATAGTGGGATTTTACTGGGTTGTTGTTGTTGCTGTTGTCATTCTTGGTAGAAAATTGTGTAAGTAGAAGGGCATGTTTAAAATCTCTCCAAAGTGAAGTTAATGTATTTCATGGAGAAAATAACAAAAGAACTTGAAAATGATCAACTATATGTGAATGTCTATTCTTGTGAAAGAGACCGTTAAGAGATGTGTAATGCCAGATGAATAGTATTTAGTGATGACATAGAGCACATGTTTGAATATTTAGATTTTGCACATCTATGGATTCTTATGAGTGGTTGTTTGTTATGACTTGATTAGATTTTGACTGAAATTTAATTTTCATTTTTATTGTGTGTACTAAACTGGTTTTTTTTTTGGGGTCAAAATAAATGCTAAGGTGAAGTGATTTGCTTAGTGTTACAGGCAAGATGAAACTTATACGCAGTGTCTTATGGGCTGCCAATGCTTTCAGATTACATTCTTCTCATCATCCTCAAGCTTTCAGGACCTTTTCTGCGTTTCCAAATTATGGTGGGTACTATTAAATGATTCGTACTTGTCTTCATTAAGTTGCATATCTTTGTTATTGAAAGTGTGCATATTTGGAGTTTATTTTGAACTATTACAAATATCTTTCCATGGTTGCGAGCTTAAAATCTTTTACCTTTAGTGAATAGTACTTAAATGGTTTTATAAATACCGTAAAGATCAAAACTTATGCTTGATATAAGTTGAATGATGTGCTTTGATAGTCTCAAAGTTGTAGGGTAAGGCATTACCTTTTCGGTTATTGAATCTCAGTCGAAGAGTGAAAGCTTCTCCATGCGGACTTTTATTAAAATTATATCAGAGGATTAGAGATAGCATTGTAGATTAACCTTTTCATATTCTCTTTGATAACAAAGACTTCTCAAAGCTACAGCCTGAGGAGGATCAAAAGATAGTATAAAGGGGGCAGAACTCAAAAGTTAAATTTATTAAATTGGACTATCAAAATGGAAGATGATAGTTGGTTTTTTTTTTTGCTTGCAGATTTTTGAATTTTTTCAAATGTTATGGATAAATCATAAATTTTGATCCAAGTAAATGGAAGAGTTCAGCTGAGCGCTTGATAGTTTAGGGGTACAAAGATAAAAGATAACATACATATGAGGGAAAGTATGTTAGATTTCATTGATTCCCTGCAAGCATAGTTTTGTCACTGCAGAATTCCTTCCTTTTCGTTTTGTGTGGAAGGCCTCCTGATAACTTGTAGAGACTTAGCACCAGCTTGGTGTTAGGCAATTTCTCCTTTTCAATTTACAAGCTACTTACATTCTCAAAAAAAGAAAAAGAATAGAAGACTAGTGTTTTTTGTGTTTCATCTCTTTCTATCAATATATGGATTATAAAGAGATACAGAAGTCCTGCAAGGAAGACACGAGACCATCTAGAGTAGTTTTTCCATATAAGAACATGTAAAAAAACATTTAGAGACCCCAACGATAACCTGCCGTGATTTCGCTTTATTTGTTTTGTTGCTTTGGTAGGTAAGAGAAATAAAAACATTAAGGATAATCCTTCCTTCTGTTTCTCTTTCTTTTTTTTAAAAAAAAATCATTTCAAATAATAAGTTTTCTTGTTGGTTGCCCACATAGTATTTTGTCAAATCTTTCCATCAGGGGAACTTGTTGAAATTGACTCTCTTACTTGTTGCTCTATTGGTTTTCCCTGTCCTGTTGGATTTTTCTGTTACTCTTCCAAGCGTGGGAGAAAGAAAAATGCTTCCATCAACCTTATAAGGGAACTTCTAAGGAGGTGGAGCAGAACTTGTGGATTTTACAATTAGGGTCTCGGTCTCCATTACTAACGGCTTGAGTAATAGAAAGGTAATTGTATCCAGCAGTGGTAGAACCTTGTGATTTGTAATTGTGTAGATGTGTTTGAATCTATTACAATGTCTAACTCACTTGTATTTAGTAGATCCAGGAATCTCTCTTGGTTTTTTCCAGCTTCTTAATATGCATCTGCAAAACTGTATTGTGTATACCTGGCATGCATATGCCCTTGTCTCTTATTCTGGTCTTAGATAAGCAGTAATTCTTGAACTTTTGGCTCAATGGTTCATTTTTCTGCAGGTATTCAAGGGAAGACTGAAAGCAAAATATGCAGTAATCAGCACTCAGTCTTGGGAATGAATGTTTATTCACCATATAATGCTGGGAGGAGGTGTTTCATACATTCTGAAAGCCCAAAGGAAGCTGAGATGGGAAACAATTCTAGACCAATGGACTTTGTTAGAGGACTTACGGAGGACAATACGAGGGGTATTCTGGGTGGTGCTCCACTTTCTAGGTATCATGTCGAGCAGGATGCTGATATTGTTCATATAAAGGTTCTTCGCAACAACGCCTTTGTTACTGTGACGGATTCAAAAGGGAACAAAAAGTTTGGGGCTACTGCAGGTAAGATAACAGGAAAAGGAACAAAAATTGCAAGATATGCTGCTGAATCAACTGCAGAACATGTTGGGCGTGAAGCCAGAGACCGGGGCTTGAGGTCAGTGGTCATGAAAGTAAATGGCTTTACTTTCTTTAAGAAAAAGAAACAAGCAATTCTAAGCTTCAGAGAGG
This sequence comes from Nicotiana attenuata, assembly GCF_001879085.1. NCBI lineage: Eukaryota > Viridiplantae > Streptophyta > Magnoliopsida > Solanales > Solanaceae > Nicotiana > Nicotiana attenuata. The sequence goes on from NW_017671787.1 coordinate 242,476, forward strand.
GCTATACTCATTCTCGTGGAGATAAGAATCCTGTGGTATTCATTGAGGACACAACACGACGTCCCCATAATGGATGCCGCCTTCCAAAGAAGCGGCGCATCTAATTGCTAATTGGATGATCAATATGTGCGGTGATTTGGAATGCGATGAGTTATTTAGTCTTAAATGTTTACAGAGAATGAAATCCTTTCTACTTAAATAAATAGTCCCTGCTGGTTTTGGAGGCCTTTAGCTGTCAGTACATGGAGTAGGCTGCTTCCTGCTTATCAATTTACAGTGCAACAACAACAACAACAACAACCCAGTGAAATCCCAGGGTAGTGTGTACGCAGACCTTACCCCTTTCCCGATGGGTAGAGAGGGGGTAGAGAGGCTGTTTCCGAATATCAGTTAACAGTGCATCTGATGTAATATGGATTATCCACAATGTCAAATAGCGAATAGGCTTTTGTTTGTACTATTGGTATGAAGTTGTTTTTGAAAGATTTTCTGAATCGTCGTCTGTTCAGACCCTTTTAGAGTATTTGTTAACTGAGAATTTTGGATTTATTTGTGTTTATTTGTAGTGTCTCGGTTCTGTTAGTTATGATATAGTACGATTTGCTTATAGTTATGCCTTAATAAGCTTGCACAATTTAATAGATGTTGAATCGGGGTGTTTTGCGAAGTCTTTGTTCAATTGTAGGAGGAATTTGGAGGTGTTATTGGACTATATCTCCTTTTTTATACAGTATCTTAAAACCTGATTAGATATTTTTCTTGATTTATGTGACCTATAGTTTGTATAAATCTGACCTTTAGATTTGGGAAGCTAACGTTTTTTTTGGTTTGGTTTGGTTTGGGTGGCTTTTCCCGGCTGTTGCCTAGTTTGTGCTATCAAAAATGGAACTTTTACTACCAGCCGACAGTGGATTGTGTTTTATTCTGAACTTAATTCTTGGTAGAAAATTGTGTAAGTAGAAGGGCATGTTTAGAATCTCTCCAAAGTGAAGTTAATGCATTTCATGGAGAAAATAACAAAAGAACTTGAAAAAGATCAACTATATGTGAATGCCTATTCTTGTGAAAGAGGCTGTTAAAGAGATGTGTAATGCCATATGAATAGTATTTACTATTTAGTGATGACGAAGAGAACATGTTTGAATATTTAGACTTGCACATTTATGAACTGTTATTAGTGATTGTTTGTTATGAGTTGATTAGATTTTCATTAAAGTTTAATTTTCTTTGAACAATACAAAATCAAAGTTTGTTTCAGTTATCGTATTCTCCCTCTGCTTATTCTTCTCCTCCTCCTCCTCCCTACCTTTTTGAGCCGAGGGTCTATTGGAAACAGCCTCTCTACCTTCACTAGGTATAGGTAAGGTCTGCGTACATACTACCCTCCACAGACCCCACATGTGTAAATATACTGGGTATGTTGTTGTGGTAATACAAAATCAAAGTTCACAAAAGTACAAAGTGTAAAGACAAGTGAGAGTTTTATGCTAGTTAGTTCAGAAGAGCAGCTAGCTTTGTGATGTTTGTTTGAGATATTCCATTTCTGTTCAATTTCAGGTAAGACTTGAATCACAACAACGTTATACCCAACGGGCACTTCAAGAAGCATTGGCAAAACTATGTAAGGACTTGGTTCAACCAACCAGCTAGGAAAACAAGGAGACGTGCTGGTAAGCTACCATTTTGTTGGACTACTTGGCATGATTCTTTTCTTTTTTAAAATTCAATTTTTGTTGAACAGTATTAACATTTTCCTACCTGTCTTTGTTCTGTTGTCTTCAGCTATGCAGCAGAAGGGTGTGAAGATCTTCCCTAGGCCAACTGCGGGATCACTTCGACCTATTGTTCATGGACAAACACTTGAATACAACATGAAAGTCCATGCTGGGAGGGGATTTTCTCTTGAAGAACTGAAAGTGAGATTCTAGTTACTTGTCGAATGTCATTTACTCCTCTTCACCACCCTGTCCCCCATAGAAAAGAACAAAAGCCATGCCATCGAGTACAAATGGAAATTCTATTTGTTAGTCATGTTCTTTGTTGTCCAGATACTTTTATTTAAACTGCCTATTATTTTGAAGCACTTGTACGATTGATATCCCCATTAATAAGTAGCTTTGGATTTCAGGCATCTGGTGTTCCCAAGAAACTAGCACCAACCATTGGCATTGCTGTTAATCATCGCCACAGGAATAGATCCTTACAAGGTCTCCAAACCAATGTCCAGAGGCTCAAGACTTACAAGGCTAAGCTTGTCATCTTTCCAAGTCGTGCTAAGAAAGTCAAGGTAAATTTGAAAATAATTATTCTTTGCCCTGCTAGTTCAGAATTCCTGCTTTGGTATCTGAACACATTATGCAAATTTACCTTGAACTCTCTCTTGCAGGCTGGTGATTTTAGTGCAGAGGAACTTGCTACTGCCACCCAGGCAGAGGCGGATGTAGTCTGTTAATGACGGGTTCAACTGAACCCATAACTTTCAGCACGGAGTAAGAATTTATGTATAAAAATTCGTTAAAATTGCGAAAATAGTAGATACAAACCCATAAATTTAAAAATATAATAGGTTCAATGTTAAACCCTTAAAAGTTGAACCCATAGAGTTTAAATTCTGAATCCGCATCTGCACCCAGGTCCAGGGTCCATACATGCATAATTACTAGGGAGCAGCTAGCTATTGAAATCATTCAATGCCTATGGCAAGCTGCTTATCGAGTGTACAAATGCACGACACATTGGAGCCAGGTTGAAGAGAGCAGCTAAAGCAGAGAAGAAATAACCAATTAGAACTGTCGTGTAGCCTGTAAAGAATTATCAGTTTTCTGGTGACTCAGTGATGAAGTTTATGAAACAATCATTTTCAGGAACTTAAGCTTTTCTCTTTATTCAAGAATTTTGTTTTGTTTGTGAGATCATGCAAGTCTTTTGAGAGTCCGGAACCCAATTGTTGTTTTTTTGGACTCAAAAGTACATTAATACGTGTAAAAAAAAGAGTTACCTTTCTATATATAACGTCCAAATACAAGACGCTATATCTTAACGGTAACTTTTGCCGTTAAGGTATAGCGTCTTGTATTTGGACGCTATATAACCTGACGATTTGACTAACTTATATAGCGTTCTTAATTTATACGCTATACATATAGCGTACAAAAAAAACGCTATACAATAGCATCAAACTTTACGCAGTGTACTTCTCTTCTTACGGTGTTTAACGCTTTTACTTATTTGTAATATATGTATGTGTCTTCTATAAAGTAAGAAATGTATGTGACAGTTTTCATTAGAGAATGTGAGTAACGTTTTCTGTCAATTTTAATGAGGTGGGAAGACAATATATATATATATANTTTTGATCAATTTTTCCATTAATCAAACTTTTTTTAAGAAACAAAGCACAAAAAAAGAATGGAAAAAAAAAACTAAAAAAAAACTAACTAGAAATCAAGTGAGGGAATGAAGCATGATCAATATGAGCAACAAAGACCACCCAATTCCTATTAAAAAAAACGCTATACATAAGGCCAAATATATACGCAGTCCTTTAATGTTGGCTTCAATTTTTATTTTGACGCTTCAATTACAAAGACCACGTTCCTTCTGCCAGCAGATCAACAGGTATAGCGTTTTTTTTGTACGCTATATGTATAGCGTATAAATTAAGAACGCTATATATGTCAGTCAAATCGCCAGGCTATATAGCGTCCAAATACAAGACGCTATACTTTAACGGCAAAAGTTACCGTTAAGGTATAGCGTCTTGTATTTGGACGTTATATATAGAAAGGTAATTTTTTTTTTTACACTTATTAATGTACTTTGAGTCCAAAAAAACAATAATTGGGTTCCGGACTCGTCTTTTGATGGTTTACCATAATATCATGTACTATTTCCCTGTTGTGTCTGCATGCTTTGGCATTTAGCTTAGGAAAGTGTCAGTTTTCCAAATTGTGATGGCTACTTAGAATTCTTTAAGATGACCGACTGATCAGATGATGGGGTGAATATTTTCTGGGTGCTAGTTGGGTGGCATGAGGTAGCAGTTGCAATCAATCTGTAGCCAGTGAAGTTATCAATCAGGCATACCATTGTAAGAGTTATAGTTCTTTTAATTTGGAATGTCGGAATGTTTGAATAAGCTGTATTCTCGGGTAGGGATGGCAAATGGTGCGGTGCGGTTGCGGGGCAAATCCACCTAAACCCGCGAAGGTTTCAACCCGCCCTGCCTTGCCCCGCACCGCATAGCAATTGCACACGCATCCACCCGCCCTGCAAAGTTATTTTTTTTTCATTTTCCTAGTTTTTCTTAATTTATTTTTTGCAGGATTTTCAATTTCATCAACCAAAAAATGAAAAGCTCTTTTGTTGCTATGGACTAAATTTGTTCAATTAGAATTGAGGATTCCCTCATTTTGTATGAAAAAGAGAGAGTCAGGAATACTGAGAATGACAAAAACTTGAACGACAAACTTCCACAATTCTGGTTGGCCGCTAGTATGTTGTATGCTTATAATTTCGAAACAAAAATGAAGTTTAGTTTAATATAACTATAAATTCAGGATTTAGTTGTATGATTTTTAAGTGACAAAAACTAAAATAGTAATATTTGTGTAACGAACTTTCATTAGATGATTTTTAAGTGACAAACGTTAATAATTTAATCATAAAAATATTTGTCTGAACAACATTTTATATTCCCTAAAATGTCTAATTTTTTCCTTTTTTTCAAAATTTCTAACTTAATTAACATTTCACTAAAAGGTGTATTTGAAAAAAAAATTACAAAATGATTTATTTTTGTTTCTATGAATTACCAAATATTTAAATAGACTGGTCTTTAAGGTTTTCCGCACTGGATAACTTGTACAATAGGCCAAATCTTGAAAACTTATGCAAACCCGCCTAGACCGCATTCCGCCCCGCACCGCATCAGTCTTTTAAAAAATAATCTCAACTCGCTCTGCACCGCCCCGCACCGCATAGCTTTAAACTCGTCCCGTCCCGTCCCGTCCCGCATAGCCTTAAATCCGCCCTGCACCCGCACCGCCCCATTTGCCATCCCTATTCTCGGGTGGGAGATAAGAGATCCTAATTTATTTATTTGGAGGGGGGGGGGTAGGGGTAGGGGGAAGGGGGTTGTCTTAACCCGCAAAATCTCAACCCACCCCACTCCGCATAGTATTTGGACCTGCATTCACCTGCCTCGCACCTACACCCGCATCCACCAGTCCCACCCCGCTTAAGTTTTTTATTTAAAAGAAATTGTTAGCTTTTTAGTGACCAAGTCTCTGCACCAAAAAATAGATTGACGTAAAACAACATCCTTTTCTTCAATATATATAGATATTTTCTTTTTCATTTTCTGTGTAACTTTAAATGTCTCATATCATGGACATATAAGCTGAAAAATGTTGCATAATAATATTTAATGCGCCACGATTTATCTTCCTGACAATATCGCAAGTCATATTTTTGGTCACGTCAATCGTCATAACTGCCTTGGCATACCTTCGGCGCTATCCATCTTTTCCAGATAACTAAAATGGTCATATATATGATAGCTACTACAAGGCTTTGATATTTCACTATCAATTTGTTGATATATATTACTGCTTAATTATATAAAGACCCATTCACGGTTAAAATATCCTTTGACTCGAAAAAGGAAATCTTTTATCCTTATTTGAATACAAGAAATCAAAAAAAAAAGGAAGACGAAGGAAGAATATATACGAAGACAGAGGAAAGTTGTTATTATTTATTGCTTGATCTCGGTATAAAACAAGAAAAGAAATGGAATTTTAAAACAAAACAATAAAAGATTAGATTATGAATCTCCAATAAAGTAAATGAGTTGGTGTTCTTTATAACGCAGGACAAAACAACAAAATAAATGGATTTAGGACGAGTCTGCAATGTTTCACGGCAATATGTAGTCAATTCATGACCTCAACATGAAACCACTCCACACTCGCCTGAATTTTAAATAATAATGGTTCAACCTGCATCGCCCTGCGCCGCACCCGCAAATGCTCAAATCCCCCCCCCCCCCCCCCTTCCTCCTTGTTCACCTCCGCCTCCCGACGCCACCAAGTTGCTTTGGTAAGAATTGCCATCCCTAAATACCAAGTTGCTTGGGAAATCTTTGCCTACTTAGATTCCAATTCGCTAATTTCCGGTTATTCCATCAACTTTGATGCTCAAGGGACAAACAACTTTGATAAAGCAAACTTGATTGGGAGGGAGAGCCTTGGATTCGTGTACAAAGAGGGACACTCGCAGATGGAAAGGTTGTGGCAATCAAGGTATTCAATACAGAAATGCAACATGTCTTTAACAGTTTTGATGTGGAGTGGTCACGCCCAACTATGCCTTATAAAAAGGACTCTGCGGACGTTGCAAATATAATCCGAGTATTACGCCCAGGTCGTGAATCCACAGAGAGTTAACCTATCAACCACTATCTTCAGACCCACTAATTCTTCAGAACCAGCTTCTCAAATATTCAAATCTTAGTTGAGTGTTCTTTAACAACTAGCTTGCAAGTAACTAAATAGCTTGTAAACTAAACTAATAAGGTTGTAAACAATTATGAGGAAAAGCTAAGGCAATGATTTCCCTTATTGATGGATCCCTTTTGTTTATGCTCATACAAATTTACCAACACATCTCTATCAATTATGAACGCTAATCTTACTGTAAATCTCTCCCGAGTAATCACAGTAATTTACTATTGCACTCTCCCGAGATACACTAGCTTACTTTATTTAGCACGATCCACTTTAGATTACACCACAAGGCTTGTTATCCTAATCCCGCCTTTAAACCCGCAATTAATAGATTCTCTAATAATCTAGGAGTGGTGTTTGTTCAACAATACCCTAAATATGCACTCTTTTCCAAGATATGCACACTAAATACCATAGCTAATATGAGGATCTCTGTCAATTACTACAAAAGACACGAAGTTGAACAATAGAGATTAAACTGCAATTTGTATTCACATAAACAAGAAGTCACACCACAATAGGTTCCATCAAAACCTTAGACAAGGAATTTAGCTACTCATGGCTATGGGAAAATAAACTAAGATTGAATTCATCATAAAAATCAAAAGAAAAGAGAAAAGATGTTTTAGAGTATTCTCTCACAATGGTTTCCCTTGCTAAGAAACTAAAAAATCAATACATGCCTCTTCTTGGGCGAAGTCTAATGTTTTAATAGGGTTTAGGTCTAAAAATCCCGTATTGACACTTTGACCCTGAACTTTCTGCGCCTGCCGCGTTGCTGGCGGGTAGAACCGCGACCAATCACCCTCGCGGAATCACTGAAGTTCTGCAGCTGCTTTCCACCGCGTTTGCTGCGGTCGCGGTAGAACCGCGGCCAACTAGTTCTCTGATTCTAAGGGCTGGAGGGGCTGCTTCATTGGGAATTTACACATTTGGCCTCTTTTCTCCATTTTTGATCTCAAAACTGCTCATTAGCCTCCTTGTAACACATATCACCTGCAAATCATGAAAAGCACTATAAGAGCATTTTGTTATCACTTTTAGCATTAAAACTAAACAAGAAGGTGATATTTAAGGTGTGATTATATCAAATTCACCTATATCATAACACCCCACACTTAAACCTTTGCTCGTCCTCGAGCAAACTAAACACGCGCTTCTAGCCTAATGCTCAATGCATTGCCCCAATATATGTCACACCTGCTATTATCAATGATCGACCTAAGCAGTGCACAATCATATCTCAAATGCAGACTCTATGCCAAGACACACTTGTGCTCACTCTAATTACTCTAACAGAAGTGAAGACTCACTTTTTTTCCTGAATCACATGCCTCACATAAAACAAAATTGAGAGAAGTTCACACACACATAAAATTCAAACAACAAGGAACATATATAGAGAAGAATTCACTCACTCTCAGCAAAGAGCATCACATGCCACACAGACACACCATAAGCTTGCCCCTAGTGTAATACTCCACTAGTCGAGCATTCAGTCAAAGATCAAGAGGTCTTTATATGGTTGTAATGTAGGCTAAGGGATGGGTAGGATATATTTTGGATATAGTGACTAACTCCCTAAGCACTTTTAATACACACTTCTTTTGTCACCTCAGTTCAACCCAATCATTATTCCACATTTTGTTTCACTTGTGACCCCCACTTTTCTTTAGGTACAACTGCTTCTTCTTCTTTTTTTCTTTTTTTTTTTTAGATTTATTGTACACTGCCAGTTCACCAATCAGAACCTTCATTCTTGATTCCCTTTTTCACTAACTCTCTCCCACCGCCACACTTAACTTTTTGTATATTATTTAGTGATTCAAGTGCTTCTAGGAGGTAAATGTTCAAACAATTAGCTTATTCAAACACAGCGATTTAGATCATTATAGGGTTATCAAAGAACAGGCTTCAGGCTCAAAAGGGGTTAACTATGGTAATATGCACAGGTGGATTCTCAAGTATAGATGGTTGCACAAAGAATGCCTCAATCATCTCTAAAACAAACGAATTCTATTTTGCTTTGCACACACACAGGCAAGTTCTAGGTATCATATGCAAGCATAGGATGAAAGTAACAAACTCCACACACACTTAGCATGTAACTCATTCCGAATCAGTTCATCAACACAATTATACGAGTGTTCAAGAAGACAAAGATGTGCCAAATTAAGGCATATATTATGAGTCCACAAACAAGCTTAGACATTGCACCCTCAGTTCGTTTTTTTTCAAGTGTGCACATTTGGGTTACATTCTGACTTCTTCACCATATCTAATTAAACTACAAAGAAAAATCTACCTAACCTGGTTCAAGAAAAAACCCTTGGAAAAGACCGTGGTCAAAAGAAAAACCAAGGGGAGGTACTACACTAGACCTAAAAGAAGAAAATAAAATAAAAATTCTACATGGACTACTTCACCTCAAGAGTACTGTCCACCTAGTCCGTCATCAGGAAGAGTCTCTACAAGTTTTGTTTGTTTTTTTTTTTTTTATATTCTGACTTCGACCCTCAAGAGACCCGTCAACAAGTGTCCGTCGTTGGG